>NC_142182.1:9205000-9505000 GCF_026936395.1 Plectropomus leopardus
GCTGGCATGCATTAGTTCTCGAATTTCCTCAAAACTGTTGCTAAACTATACAAAACAAGCAAAGTATGTGATAAAACTGACGATGCTCTCGTCTGACTCTGGGAACAGCAGCAAACAAGCAGATCTCCTAAAATGTCTGTGTTTCTTTAAAAACTTGAGACAACTAAATGCTGCTTACTCACCTTCACCTGCAAATACAGTTAAAGAGTGACGAGCTGTTTCTTTTAATACACATACATTTCCAGTTAATCAACAACAGTATGAACTGAGCAAGAAATGGACGACAACAGAACACAGTGTAGACTGTGGTAAGAGGCTCCTATACCACCACTCATCATGAGTGTGTTTGAAGTTCTTTATTTCTCACACTTTTTTCTCACGTCCTCGCAGTTCTTTCTAAAAATTCATCCCTCACACTTTCTCAGACGTTCAAGAGCTTAGCCGCCACAGAAAACCACTCTGTTTGGCCACGTGACCTGTTAAAAATTATGCAATACTTGGTATAGATCATGTAAAGTCGCAGGGGACAAAGAACACTTAATGCTCTATAGCTTTGAGGAAGCGGAGGATTGTTTAACAAGCTCAGAACAATATCGCAGTAATCTGTTTACTCATGCCCCTTTTTAGTGACAGAAATAAGCGGTTGTATCAAGTCATCGGAGGACATATGTAACCAACTCTTTTGTAAACAACAACTAACTAACCATAATTGTATTAAGGATGTAGTTGCAAATGTAGCGCAATCCCACATCAAGCCACAAGCTATTTTCTACCCTGACGCACAGCGAGGCCCGTTTATAGTTAGACGAAGTATCTGCAGGTCATGGAAAGTCTTAAAAGTCACTTTTGGGACTTTTAAAAGAGTTTCTTCTTTAAAAAAAAGCAGCTTATCCAGGTTGCATTCATTTAAATATTTATATCCTATCATTAGAAAATGTTTTTTAAAAATAATAAAAATATTAAACTGCATTCGAAGAGGAATTTAAAAGTCCTATGAAGTGCTACAGTTAATTAACTCTGCAAATACCCAGTTAGATTAAGGCAGGGGATGTACTGAACATTTTGTTTTTGGTAATATTAAAGGGTTTATTTGAGATTTAAAGGAACAGTATGGCACATTCAGAGCACATCTATGATTCCCAGCTTGGGGTTTCAGTTCTCAACATAGAGTTGGCTGAGCTGGTGGCTAGCGGCTAATGGTGCCATCTCAATAAACAGTGCTAACAAGGGCAACAGTGCTGACAGAGCTAACAGTGTTAATAGGAGGGCAGGCACTACACTTCCTCAACAATGCATCTCAATATCAGCAGTGACACCTGTATGATGCTGTGTTTGCACTACGCAAAACAGCAGCAGGCTACAAGTCACTTTGAGTGGAAGTCAGTGACACGATGCTACAAACTGACGCCCAACACGTCACTGTGGATGGGTGTGATGCACAAATAGAAGTTGAGCTTAGCTAAACCTTATTCAGTGTTCCAGTAACGCAGTGAAGGGTCAACCAAACAGATTTTTTGGGATATTTTGCTTAGTTAGCTGATGCCATGGTAGCTTTATTGGCATTATGGTGGGACCGTCAAATGTGATGTTAAGATGGAGCTCAGGTATTGATCAAAAACATAGTTTTTATTTTTTTTATTTTTCCTACCATACGCAAACTTTAGATGGCATTTTGTGGAGTTTCTTTGTGGCAACACACACAAACCTGTTACTACTTAACGACAAGCGTTTGAGCAGCACTACAGAGGCGACTCTGTGATAATGTAGCTAGTCACGCTGTTGCTGTGTTGCTCATAGTGTGAACACAGCATGTCAACAAACTAGAAGACAAACCCACACAAAAACACACATAGCAGCTTTCACAATATACAATAAGGCAAGTGCACCAGGAGCCAAGCAATCATGACAGGAAAACAGTGTATAGGTGTATAGCACTCACAGGGAATTTAGAAGTCTGACCGCTGAAGGGATAAAAGATTTTGAATGGCGGTTTGTTTTGCAAGCAGGTAATGCATAACAATGACCTGATGGCAACAGGGGAGATTCAACTACAAGGACATGCCTCGGGGAGAGGCTAGGAAACTTTGTGCCTTCAGTAAGGTTTGCTGATTGCAGTAGGTAGTAAGGTCCCTCTGTTTCACGCCACTGATTTTAGAGCCGATTTTTGCAATACTATACTTTGCAAATAGTTGGGAATAGTTGTTTGCAGCTATATTAATGCTCTTAATGTTGAGCTCTGTTAAATGGCATTTGGATGGAAAAATATCTTCAGAATATTTATGTGTCCAAACACAGACTTTTCCATTCATAAGTGCGTTGGCTATTTATTAAGTGAGAAACAAAAAATAAAAAGGGACGGATTAGACAAAGCGAAATAATGTTTGTTTGTTTGGTGTGAAAAGTGGGCCAGAATAACATATAATCTTTGGCCTGTTGATAATCCTGACTGGTATTCTGATCACTCTCCTGGCCGGACACCTTGCACTCTCACTGCCAACACACACACACACACACACACACATTCACACTCACGCACACACACACACACACACACACACACACACACACACACACACACACACACACATTCATTCATCCACTCACTCACACACTCCCTGACCAACTCTTTGTTGTGTTACACCATTGACTGGAAGCATGTGAGATTGTTCAGCTCTATTAGCTTTGAATATTTTTAATGAATACTGAACTCTGGCAGTTCTGGACAAAAGTCACGTGCGCACACACACACACACACACACAGTCATAATGTTGGCTGCTGGGGCATTAGTGGGCACACACGTGCAAGTGAAATGTGACTGCTTGGCAACCAAGATTTATTAATATAAAAACATGGTCTCAAATATGCACACCTACAATGCTCTGCATGTGAATCTTCATGTGCACTTATCCACTGTCGTTATCTCGCTCCTAAACACAAAAACACACATTCATGGTTTAAAGGCCACAGTTGTCTCTGGAGGGAAAGGCACTTGGCGACAATGTGCCTCTCAGTACAAGGAAATATAGGCCACTGAACTGCTTACCAGTGTATAGCCTCATTCCCACTGCACAAAAATCACGCTAATACACGCTAACATCTGGCTTATTAATTCAATCGGAATGCGTTTGATCGTCATTCACACCCAGGTCAAATGACTCTGCAGTAGACATGGGTATTTATCACCTCCGGCTCCTATTGGCATTGATAGGAACACAACACCCAGATGAACGTGGTAATTTCAGCTCCTTATTGGTGAGCTGCAATGAGATGCCGACTCTAATTACCGTCCTTCTCCTCCTAAATAGCACTTTAACATCATTCCAAGTTAGTCTGCACCAAGTTTGAAAGAGAGACTGAATTAGTTAGAGATACATAAAGAGAAGAAATCACTGAAAAGTTTTTAAAGACCTCAATTTCTACTGCTATCTACCTGTTCTTTGGCCTGTTGGTGACATCACACGGACACACCAACAAAACAACACCACACACACACAAGCTGACAGACAGGCAGTCTCATCTGCTGCAGTGCTGTATTCACAGGCAATTGGAATGCAGTCTATCGCCTATATTTAGTGGTTTTACCAGTGTTTGAATAACCGGCATGTACACGCATGTTAGACTTTGGCGTTGCTTTTAGCTAAATGCTAATGCTAACATGCTCACAATGACAAGCACAAAGTGGACTACAACAGATGCGAATGTAGTTTAGTTTTGTAACTATTTGGTTCAGGGGATCCCCAAAGTTTCCTTTAGGTTGTTAGTTAGTTAGGTAGTGTAGCAGATATCAGAATAATTATGCAATAGTTGTGGCAATAATTCACTCTAATGACAGTTACTTTAACAGCAATATATGAGAAATCAGGGGAACACCAAATTGGGATTAATGTCTGCAATTGTTTGTCATTTAGAATCACAATCTGAAGAGTCAGGATAAGAGTTATTAACAAGTAGGATTTCACTTACTAGGAATTTGCTTTTGTTTTTTTAGTAAAGAGATTAAACGTACATTAAACATATTAAGAGGAAATTAAAATAAGGCAAACTACTCCAAAACTGAAAAACATAAATATAGTTTGAAAAATTGCATTGTTTTGTGCAGGGTGTTCAAATTATTGGTCAGGTGGTGTGCGAGAGTTCACAGCAGAACAAATATGTGCAATGTGCAGAGATAATAGTCCAAAACACAAGTTAATGCAAGACAAATAGTGTCTGTGGGGGGGAATAAGAGTCCAGCCCATCCATCGTTGTTTAGATATTCAGTCTAAACATAAATGCTAGACAAACCGACAGACCAAAGTTGCCATCAATAGTTACGCAGCTGCTGTAGCACGGCTAAAAAGTCTGCTTAAAGTTTGAGATTGAACATTTGTTACAGCAATGCATGATAACAGTATGTAACTGTATGAGTAAACGTGCGTGCATATTTCTTACTGTACTATTTTATCTTCACCTCAGAGTGGGACCTCTCACTCACTTTTGTTCTCTTTCTTTTGTGTGTGTGTGTGTGTGTGTGTGGTGGACCAGGTTGTGAACGTGTGGAGAGTCTGAGGGCAAAAGCAGCTTCTTCAACATTCCTCCCAAGTTAGAGCGCAGCATGGGGTTCTTCACAGAGGCACTGAACACACACACACACACACACACACACACACACACACACACACACCTGTCGTAACTCCTCAAAAGTACTTTGCGCAAAGAAAACTTTTTGTCCCGGTCAGATCCCTACTGTTTCACTAACAGTTATTGTTACAGGGTGTGCTCATTATTCTCTCCTTTGCTTTTCCTATCTGGCTTTTCTAAATTAAAACACTGTCCTTTCATTTTTCTTGCTCTGTCCTTTTTTTTTTTCTTTCAAGGCATTTAGTGAAGTGCCAGCAGCAGTATTATGTTACATCCATCAGTGTTGGATCACACTGAGATCCTGTCTCCTCTGTCTCTTTAGCCAGGTTTTTTTCTTCTGCACCTCAACCTACGAAAGCCATTACAAGCCTGTTTTTCATATGTAATAATTGCTAGAATTTAAAACTTAGCATCAGATATTCAATCTTGCAAAAAATACAAAAACCAAACTTGTAATAATACTGTATAGCATGTAGGCAGACATAAATGCATGGTGTTACACAAAATAAAATCGTGCCCTGTCTGCAGCTTGTCCCCTCAGTATGGACATGTATCCTTATCCCACATCCCACTAAATCACCATCACAGCTTCTGCTGCTGAGAGGAATTTCCTCATTTGACTGATGGACCTTTTTCTCACATTAATGACTGCCAGAAGGCCAGACACAGACATTTAATGTTCCCCAACTGCAGCCCTTCACCACAGCTAATGATTATATTCATAGCTAAATAACTGGTTGATAATTTAGCCTAAAAAAAAAAGTGCCCATTGCAAGTTCCCATGGCCCAAGGCGTCTTTCTTTGTTCGACCTAACGCCCCAAACAATAACATAATATACAATAACATAAAACAGAGAAGCTGCAAAACATCACATAAGAGAAGTTTTGTGTAATTACTTGATAAGTGACTTATCAAAGTTGTTGCATGGTTTGAGTCAACTGACTAATTGATAAATTAACAGTTGCAGCACTAGGTACTAGATCATCAGAAAAATATGTTGTGAAATTAAGTATTCATGATTTTTCTTTTAAGTTGTTAGTAGTATGTAGTTAAGATTGTAAAAGCAGACAACTGTGATTTGGGGATAAATGAAATATAAATGTAAATATAATTTCTATTAATTAAACTTCTAACAGTGCCCAACAGTTTGTTTGTTTGTTTGTTTGTTTACAATTTCTTTTTGGAATATTAGGAGTCCCCTGATATTGGTTTTTCTGGGCTGATACCGATTAATAGTACTTCATGAGGCCGATAACCGATATTTGGAACTGATATGCAATTACAATAACAATGGACATTTTTGTTGGAATTTAGAATATTAAATATTACAAACTCCAACAAGAACTCTGTTTAAATGCCTTTAGCAAATGTTAAATCAAAGCTGAAACTTTCAACATCATAAATAGCAAGTTCACCACAACATTTTTTTATAAAGTTCAGTGAAAATTTGAGATTTTACAAAGTAAAAGTTCCTCCCATGCTGACACTTTCTGTGCATGTATTGCAGACTGCCTTCCCTGGTGTTGGTTGTGTGTAGTATGATTGTTGCATTAAAAGTGCAGCACAGTAGTAGGTCTATTAATATGATAAAGTTACTATATTACTCAATATCGGGTAATACTGATTTACCAGAGGTCCATGATGATTTAAAATGTCAATATCTTGATATTTAATTGGCAATAGTATTCCTTCCCATCATTTTGAAGATTCATTACATTGAATTATGCGGATTAAAGATGAAACAGCTGTTTCACTGCAGAAATGACTCTCTAAATCACACATAAAAGTCTTCAATAATTATTTCTCGTTTTCTGCTCTCAACTAGATCAGCATTCAGGCTTTAGTGTGGCAGTGATACCTGTGTCTGTGAGTGAGGCTCTGCAGAGTCAAAGCTCGGGACTGGATCTCGAGAGGCAGGAGGCTGAGCAGCAGGCACAGCCACGCCGACAGCAGCGCGCACATAGCGGCGCGGTGGAGACGCACTGTCCGGGGGGAGGCGGAGCTCAGAGGACCGAAATATTAAAATATTTTTTAAAAGCAAAAAAAGTCCGGAGAGAACTCTCACGTAGTTTTCGGTATTTCTAGGAAGTTAATTGTCTCGTATGAATGAGTGACCTTGACAAAATCATCAGTCTCCTGTGCAGCATCCTCTCTGCACGCTGACCTTTTAATAAAAGAGGAATCCGTTGCAGAAAAAAAAGACGTGAACGCACAGGAGCTCACTGGGGCTCACATCGGGAGCAACTGCAGCCCTGAGCTCTCTCATTTATAAAGCCTGATTGAGGGAGGAGGAGGAGGAGGAGGGAGGAGGAGGAGGGAGGAGGAAAGCTTATTCTCTGTCCTTCTCAACAAGGACTCAACAACCTTATACCTCTAATGAACCAGGAGGACTCCAGTCTTCTCATATAATCTTGATTACAGAGGTGAAGTGCATTTATCCACAGGCCTATTTGAGGTCGTTTTGACCGCATAGACGCCCTTATAGATTTTATAGGTGGATCTAGTTTCTTTTTACACAGTAAACTTCTATTTGTAGCCTGATTGACCCACTTATAAATGAACTGCTGAACCCACCATTAAAACTCTGAGGTCATAAAAAGTGCTTTTATACATCAGGTAAGCATAACTTTATTTAAATATCAGGTGGAGACAAACTGAGAAACTGGCCTTATTGTGGCTGAAGTACCTGAGAGTCACACCTGAGGAAAAAAAGTTTAAAAAAAATGACTGTGGTAGAAATTAAAGTTACCAATTAGAGTATTACTTTAGTAAACGACCTAAATGTCTTTAAGTCCTTAGGACCTATAATGTGCACTGTACTTAAATAAGAAAAGTTATTTTATAATATTATATGTACTTCAGTACTGAAAGTAAAAGTACAAGTAAATTCTGTTGACAAAAAAAGGGGTAGTCAGAATTCAGAGAATTGTGAAGCTTATTTCTGTGTACAACTTAAGGGATTTAAGAAAGAAATCCATTTTTATCTTTCTTCCTTCAACCGTCCATTCGCCCCCTCTTCCCTTCCTTCCTTATTTTGTTAAACTAAAATGCTGAGGGGAAATACAGTGAAGAAAAAGTGAAAGTGTACAGAAATATAAAAACTTAAGTATAGATACTTCCATAAAATACTTAAAACACATTTGAAGAAAACAGCAGTAGATCATAAAACTTCCTTTTTCTAAAGAAATTTTGAATTATTATCTTCAGTGATTTACAAGTATATTTAGACTTCAGATGAAAAAGACACAAAACTAATGGAATAACCTTGTGTAACATGTGACATAGAAACAGAACAGATATTTACTTACTAATACTTTAATTTCTAACATTTCCCTGCAGTATTTATGTGTATAAATAGTAATGCAATTTTTCTTTTAAACTCAATAAACTGACAAAATAAGAAGTCAGACGTACAGTTGAGTTTGTGCTGTAAAAGATGCCATGTGTATTGGGTACAGTCTGCGGTAAGAACAGTTAAAAGGTCCAGAAAAACAGACAGAAAAGACAAAAAAAACCATCCAAACCTACAACAACAACAACAACAAACAAATCAATGCAGACTTAAATAACAAAGCCATTATAAGAGTAGTCAAAGTCAAAGTCAAAGTCAGCTTTATTGTCAATTCTGCAGTATGTACAAGACAAACAGAGGATTGAAATTACGTTACTCTCAACTCTCTGTGACAGAGAGTAGACATAAATATATATATATTTAAAAAGAGATAAATAAAAAACCAGAGTAGCTAGTGCTTTTGAGCTTTCAAACCTGCAGTTGTTACTTAGACCTTAAAGTGAAAGTGTGATTGCAGACGATTGATTGAAAAGTGATAAATACAACTATCCATCAATAATTAGCTCACATTAAAGCTTTGCTGATCAGAGATGACAGACGGGCCTTTCCTCTGGCATCAAAGACTCTTTCTCAGCAGAGAGATCACGTTATATCTGAGCTGTATATACACAGTAACAGCTTTGTAAATCTAGATTTATGCCCGCTTGCCCTTTTTAAAATGTGCCTCTTGTGCAGGATGTGTTCTTGTGATATTTGTTAAGTTAACTGCAAAACCTGACATTTGTCTTTACAACCCAATGCAAGATTCAATCTGTGTAAAAACAAGATAAAAGGAATCATTTCCAGGGCTCTATATGAATTCATGTGGTCCAGTATTGCTTGATTTTGTTTTTAACACGAGAAAAAGGCAACAAGCCACTTGAGAGTGAATGACCCCAAAATGATCAAGAACTTGGTATAAAGTAAAAGAAAACTATCTGGAAATGTGCAGAAAAAGTTTTTTAAAAAATACACAAAAAAACATTGAACAAACAAACAAGAAACAATTTTTTAAAAAAGTGCCTAAAATTTGAAATTATTCTGACGCATAATTTTTCAAAATGTAATTATGATATATAAATATTGGATAGTTTTTCCACTGCTTTTTTTCCTAGACATGTTTCTCTATCTTTAAAAACAAAAAATAATATTCTAAAATCTAAATATTAAATATAATTTATTGCAATTTGTGGGACATTTCCTGTCAAGTTGGTCAATGCCTTTACTTCCAAATTGCACCAATTTGCACATGGTTCAAAGATTTAAAAATGTGTAAAAGGCGCCAGAAGGCAGCACAAGAAAAGTGATGTGATCCAGGATTAAACCATCTCTGTAGGTAAAAATAAGTCTTTGCTTAAAGTGCTCACAACTCACAGAAATATTTGACCGAAGGTGGTCAGGTTTAAAGCTTAAACCTGACCACTGGATCCTGTGACATACTTTCCGATATGGTGACAGATCTTATATCAGACACTGAAGTGTGCATTTGCAGAGAAATCGATCTAGTTGTGTAACAAGGTTCAGGTCATTTAGCCCGGCTACTGTTGTCATGGTGTCTGTTGATGTACAAACGGCCAAAGAAGCAAAGGAAATGATACAGAGAGGTAATCTGGCTCCGCTTTGGTCGCAGTGATCCTGTTCTTATTTGAAGGAGGACACAGATGAGAAGCTCAGAGTCTGAACCTGATTAAAAGAATGCTCTGTATGTGGAGGTGGCTTCAGGCCTTAATTAAAGGGCTCTGTGTGAGTGTGTGTGTGAGTGTGTGAGTGTGTGTGTGTGTGTGTGTGTGTGTGTGTGTGTGAGTGACTCAGCAGTTTGCAGTAATACCTTGAAAGCTCAGTTTCCAACACCGTGAGCCTCAACTCAATCCAACATGTGCATTAACACATCTACCTATCTTATCAAAGAACAAACCTGTGTGTGTGTGTGTGTGTGTGTGTGTGTGTGTGTGTGTGTGTGTGTGTGTGTGAGTGTGAGAGAGAGAGAGTGTGTGAGAGTGTGAGTGTGTGCGTGCGTGTCTGTCAACTCTATCCAGACTCATCCCCTCTGCGTCTGATGTGGCTCTCAATGAAAAGGCTGAGTTTCAGTCTTCACTTTGACCAGCCTGCCGGTCACCTTGTACCGAAATCAGAGAGGAAATCAGACGTCTGGCTGCAAACATAATCTGTGAATATAATCTGAGCAACTTCCAGGTTTATTTGTTGACACACATTCTTCACCTTTCCATGTGGGACTGATTTTGAACTGATTTAGCACTTAGGAATTTATCCTTTGAATGAAAACAAAGTCTTAAGTCCAGTTGTGTAACCGATGTTGTGCATGTAAAAGGGTCAGGAGATCTCTTCACTGTCAGGTATAGCGTAAAGTTAAGGTTGAAGAAATGCAAAAAAAAAAAAAATGCTTAATTTGAGCATACTTTTCAGGGCATTTGAATGACAATAATAATAATAATTTTAATAAAAAACGTATTTGCCGCACAATTTTAACATCAGAAAAGCAGTTCGACTTTCTGTAAAGACTGTCAGCTCCTAAAAGTTGCTTTAAAACTTGCTGAAATTGTTATTAACACATTATATCAGAATATGTGTTGGAGGCAGTGTCACTGCACTACATAAGGCAGTTTTGTATTATTCTCCCACTTTACTCCACATTTATGTATGTGTTTATCCCCATTACATTTTCAAATTAAATTGCTATTTTAATTGAATTATTCATACCAATATAGGCTGGATGAGTTCTAATTATGCAATACTGGTCAGTGCTGACACAGAAAAAAAAGCCTCATTTTGTCATAACTGCGTTGTTGTACTTTGATGCCTCTTTGTGGTGAAATATGGAACTGCATGCTGAAAATGAAAGAAAAGCCACAACAAAATACTGTGACCTTTAATTATTTGATAAGATGTTACTATAATTCTGCACTATTAGATTATCATATTCATAATAGTGGGTGAGGAGCCTTAATCATGTCCTGGAATATTTTATTATTGGAACAAAACATTTCATTCAAGATGTGATTTGCTTTTGTTGCTGCTTTAAATTCTCATTTGAACATAATGCATTTGTTGTCTGCCAACAAAAAGGGAAACTAATATCTATTCTATTGACTGTACATGGATTTTTAATGTATGTACACTGTGGCACAGGATGCTAATGTACTGTATGGCTTTGATGTTTTTATGAAATTTTCATGTCGTGCTACACTATGATGTCTGGAATGAAATTAGCACGTCACTATGACATATTTAAAATTTATCAAATTTTTACGACATACATTACTATGACAATGACATTTGCTGTGACATTTTCTGGGATATTACAAACTTTTTTAATGAGGTACTTTATTGAGTTTTTTTTTTGGTGTGTTTGTTTAATGTTTGAGAGGCTTACAATGTTTTTTGAGATGTGCTATGCAATTACATTTTTCATTAACCTTCTTATGGGATGTGTCATTATGATTCTTAACTTAATAACTTTTAATGCTATATTGTCACATTTAAAAAAAAAACTTCTTTTCAACCTTTCCTTTTCATAATGTGGTTATTTTCATCATGTTTTTACAGACATAGTATGATATCAGAATTTTATGATATTTTTGGAAGCACATCCTGTGATGTGATGGTTTAACAAATTTTAATGATGAAATACTATACAATGATGTTTTTAAAATTTGAAATCTTTATTAATTTTAAAATGTTATCTTTTTATGATTTTCTAAACTGCCTTTACATGCTGTACTATAAGTTTTGTAACATCTTGAGTCGTCACTTTTGTGACCATTTTTCCCTGAGCTATAGTCTTGCTTTTGTTTTTTCGCCAAAAAACTACTTTGACATAAAACGCTAAAAATATTGACTTTTTGGACGTTTTTTTCACCAGGCTATACTATAAACTGCATCAACATGCTGTACTATGAGTTTTGTAACGTTTGGCGACGTCACTTTTTTGACCATTTTCCCTGAGCTATAGCCTTGCTTTCTTTTTCGCTCAAAACTATTTTGTCTTAAAAAGCTCAAAATATTGACTTTTTGGACGTTTTTTTCACCAGGCTATACTATAAATGGATTCAGCATACTGTACTATGAGTTTTGTAACATTTGGAGTTGTCACTTTTTAACCATTTTTCCCTGAGCTATAGTCTTGCTTTTTTTTCTCGCCAAAAACTACTTTGGCTTAAAACGCTCAAAACAGTGACCTTTTGGACCATTTTTTCACAAGGTTATACTATAAATGGACTCAACATGCTGTATTATTAGGTTTGTAGCGTTTAGAAACGTCACGTTTTTGACCATTTTTCCCTGAGCTATAGTCTTGTTCTTTTTTTTACGATAAAATGTACTTTTTCTTAAAACGCTCAAAATATTGACTTTTTGGACCATTTTTTCACCAGGCTACACTATAAATGGACTCAACATACTGTATTATGAGTTTTGTAACATTTGAAGACGTCACTTTTTTGACCATTTTTGCCTAAGCTATAGCCTTGCTTTTTTTTTCGCCCAAAACTATTTTGTCTTAAAAACCTCAAAATATTGACTTTTTGGACGTTTTTGTCACCAGGCTATACTATAAACTGCATCAACATGCTGTACTATGAGTTTTGTAACATTTGGAGATGTCACTTTTTTGACCATTTTTTCCTGAGCTATAGCCTTGCTTTTTTTTTTCGCCAAAAACTATTTTGTCTTAAAAAGCTCAAAATATTGACTTTTTGGACCATTTTTTCACCAGGCTATACTATAAATGGACTCAACATGCTGTACTATGAGTTTTGTAACATTTGAAGATGTCACTTTTTTGACCATTTTTCCCTGAGCTATAGCCTTGCTTTTTTTTTTCGCCCAAAACTATTTTGTCTTACAACGCTCAAAATATTGACTTTTTGGACAATTTTTTCACCAGGCTATACTATAAACTGCGTCAACATACTGTATTATGAGTTTTGTAACATTTGGAGACATCACTTTTTTGACCATTTTCCCTGAGCTATAGTCTTGCTCTTTTTTTTACGCTAAACTGTACTTTGTCTTAAAAACCTCAAAATATTGACTTTTTGGACTGTTTTTTCACCAGGCTATACTATAAACTGCATCAACATGCTGTACTATGAGTTTTGTAAAGTTTGAAGACGTCACTTTTTTGACCATTTTTCCCTGAGCTATAGCCTTGCTTTTTTTTTTCGCCCAAAACTATTTTGTCTTAAAAAGCTCAAAATATTGACTTTTTGGACATTTTTTTTTACCAGACTATGTTATAAACTGCCTGAACATGCTGTATTGTGAGTTTTGTCACATTTGGAGACGTCACTTTTTTGACCATTTTTCCCTGAGCTATAGTCTTGCTTTTTTTTTTCGCTCAAAACTATTTTGTCTTACAACGCTAAAAATATTGACTTTTTGGACCATTTTTTCACCAGGCTATACTATAAACTGCATCAACATGCTATACTATGAGTTTTGTAACGTTTGGCGACGTCACTGTTTTGACCATTTTTCCCTGAGCTATAGTCTTGCTCTTTTTTGAACGCTAAACTGTACTTTGTCTGAAAACGCTCAAAATATTGACTTTTTGGACTGTTTTTTCACCAGGCTATACTATAAATGGACTCAACATGCTGTACTATGAGTTTTGTAACATTTGGCGACGTCACTTTTTTGACCATTTTTCCCTGAGCTATAGTCTTGCTCTTTTTTTTACGCTAAACTGTACTTTGTCTTAAAACGCTTAACATATTGACTTTTTGAACCGTTTTTTCATCAGGCTATACTATAAATGGACTCAACATGCTGTACTATGAGTTTTGTAACATTTGGAGACGTCACTTTTTTGACCATTTTTGCCTGAGCTATAGCCTTGCTTTTTTTTTTTCGCCCAAAACTATTTTGTCTTAAAAAGCTCAAAATATTGACTTTTTGGACATTTTTTTTTACCAGACTATGTTATAAACTGCCTGAACATGCTGTATTGTGAGTTTTGTCACATTTGGAGACGTCACTTTTTTGACCATTTTCCCTGAGCTATAGCCTTGCTTTTTTTTTTCGCCCAAAACTATTTTGTCTTACAACGCTAAAAATATTGACTTTTTGGACCATTTCTTCACCAGGCTATACTATAAACTGCATCAACATGCTATACTATGAGTTTTGTCACATTTGGCGACGTCACTTTTTTGACCATTTTTCCCTGAGCTATAGTCTTGCTCTTTTTTTTACGCTAAACTGTACTTTGTCTGAAAACGCTCAAAATATTGACTTTTTGGACTGTTTTTTCACCAGGCTATACTATAAATGGACTCAACATGCTGTACTATGAGTTTTGTAACATTTGGCGACGTCACTTTTTTGACCATTTTTCCCTGAGCTATAGTCTTGCTCTTTTTTTTACGCTAAACTGTACTTTGTCTTAAAACGCTTAACATAGTGACTTTTTGAACCGTTTTTTCATCAGGCTATACTATAAACTGCATCAACATGCTGTACTATGAGTTTTGTAAAGTTTGAAGACGTCACTTTTTTGACCATTTTTCCCTGAGCTATAGCCTTGCTTTTTTTTTTCGCCCAAAACTATTTTGTCTTAAAAAGCTCAAAATATTGACTTTTTGGACGTTTTTTTTTTACCAGACTATGTTATAAACTGCCTGAACATGCTGTATTGTGAGTTTTGTAACATTTGGAGACGTCACTTTTTTGACCATTTTTCCTGAGCTATAGCCTTGCTTTTTTTTTTCGCCCAAAACTATTTTGTCTTAAAAACCACAAAATATTGACTTTTTGGACTGTTTTTTCACCAGGCTATACTATAAACTGCATCAACATGCTATACTATGAGGTTTGTAACGTTTGGCGACATCACTTTTTTAACCATTTTTCCCTGAGCTATAGCCTTGCTTTTTTTTCGCCAAAAACTACTTTGTCTTAAAACGCTTAACATATTGACTTTTTGAACCGTTTTTTCATCAGGCTATACTATAAATGGACTCAACATACTGTATTATGAGTTTTGTAACATTTGGAGAAGTGACTTTTCGACCATTTTTCCCTGAGCTATAGCCTTGCTTTCTTTTTCGCCCAAAACTAATTTGGCTTAAAACGCTCAAAATAGTGACTTTTTTGACGTTTTTTTTTACCAGACTATGTTATAAACTGCCTCAACATGCTGTACTATGAGTTTTGTAACATTTGGAGACGTCACTTTTTTGACGATTTTTCCCTGAGCTATAGCCTTGCTTTCTTTTTCACCAAAACTATTTTGTCTTAAAAAGCTCAAAATATTAACTTTTTGGACGTTTTTTTCACCAGGCTATGCTATAAATGGACTCAGCATACTGTACTATGAGTTTTGTAACATTTGGCGACGTTACTTTTTTTTTTGCCATTTTTCCTTGAGCTATAGTCTTGCTTTTTTTTTCGCCAAAAACTAATTTGGCTTAAAACGCTCAAAATAGTGACTTTTTGGACGTTTTTTTCAACAGACTATATTATAAACTGCCTCAACATGCTGTACTATGAGTTTTGTAACGTTTGTAAACGTCACTTTTTTGACCATTTTTCCCTGAGCTATAGCCTTGCTTTTTTTTCGCCAAAAACTACTTTGTCTTAAAACGCTCAAAATAGTGACCTTTTGGACCGTTTTTTCACCAGGTTATATTATAAATGGAGTCAACATGCTGTACTATGAGTTTTGTAACGTTTGGCGACGTCACTTTTTTGACCATTTTTCCCTGAGCTATAGCCTTGCTTTCTTTTTCGCCCAAAACTATTTTGTCTTAAAAAGCTCAAAATATTGACTTTTTGGACGGTTTTTTTACCAGACTATGTTATAAACTGCCTGAACATGCTGTATTGTGAGTTTTGTAACATTTGGAGACGTCACTTTTTTGACCATTTTTCCCTGAGCTATAGTCTTGCTTTTTTTTTAAGCCAAAACTATTTTGTCTTAAAATGCTCAAAATATTGACCTTTTGGACCATTTTTTCACCATGCTATATTATAAATGGAGTCAACATGCTGTATTATGAGTTTTGTAACATTTGGAGACGTCACTTTTTTGACCATTTTTCCCTGAGCTATAGCCTTGCTTTCTTTTTCGCCCAAAACTAATTTGGCTTAAAACGCTCAAAATATTGACCTTTTGGACCATTTTTTTACCATGCTATATTATAAATGGAGTCAACATGCTGTACTATGAGTTTTGTAACATTTGGCGACGTTACTTTTTTTTTTACCATTTTTCCCTGAGCTATAGCCTTGCTTTTTTTTTTTCGCCAAAAACTAATTTGGCTTAAAACGCTCAAAATATTGACCTTTTGGACCATTTTTTCACCATGCTATATTATAAATGGAGTCAACATGCTGTATTATGAGTTTTGTAACATTTGGAGACGTCACTTTTTTGACCATTTTTCCCTGAGCTATAGTCTTGCTCTTTTTTTAACGCTAAACTGTACTTTGTCTGAAAACGCTCAAAATATTGACTTTTGGACGTTTTTTCACCAGGCTATACTATAAATGGATTCAGCATACTGTACTATGAGTTTTGTAACATTTGGAGTTGTCACTTTTTAACCATTTTTCCCTGAGCTATAGTCTTGCTTTTTTTTCTCGCCAAAAACTACTTTGACATAAAACGCTCAAAATATTGACTTTTTGGACGTTTTTTTCACCAGGCTTTACTATAAATGGACTCAACATACTGTATTCTGACTATAGCTCAGGCAAAAATGGTCAAAAAAGTGACGTCACAAAACTCATAGTACAGCATGTTCAGTCCATTTATAGTATAGCCTGGTGAAAAACGTCAAAAAGTCAATATTTTAAAAGACAAAGTAGTTTTGGAAAAAAGCAAGGCTATAGCTCAGGGAAAAATGGTCAAAAAGTGACGTAAACAAGTCAATATTCTGAGCGTTTTAAGACAAAGTACAGTTTAGCGTAAAAAAAAGAGCAAGACTATAGCTCAGGGAAAAATGGTCAAAAAAGTGACGTCTCCAAATGTTACAAAACTCACAATACAGCATGTTCAGGCAGTTTATAACATAGTCTGGTGAAAAAAAGTCCAAAAAGTCAATATTTTGAGCGTTTTAAGACAAAATAGTTTTGGCCGAAAAAAAAAAAGCAAGGCTATAGCTCAGGGAAAATGGTCAAAAAAGTGACGTCGCCAAATGTTACAAAACTCATAGTATAGCATGTTGAGGCAGTTTATAGTATAGCCTGGTGAAAAAACAGTCCAAAAAGTCAATATTTTGAGCTTTTTAAGACAAAGTACAGTTTAGCGTAAAAAAAAGAGCAAGGCTATAGCTCAGGGAAAAATGGTCAAAAAAGTGATGTCTCCAAATGTTACAAAACTCATAGTACAGCATGTTGAGTCCATTTATAGTATAGCCTGGTTAAAAAACGTCCAAAAAGTCAATATTTTGAGGTTTTTAAGACAAAATAGTTTTGGGCGAAAAAAAAAGCAAGGCTATAGCTCAGGGAAAATGGTCAAATAAAGTGACGTCTCCAAATGTTACAAAACTCATAGTACAGTATGTTGAGTCCATTTATAGTATAGTCTGGTGAAAAAATGGTCCAAAAAGTCAATATTTTGAGGTTTTTAAGACAAAATAGTTTTGGGCGAAAAAAAAAAGCAAGGCTATAGCTCAGGGAAAAATGGTCAAAAAAGTGACGTCTCCAAATGTTAAAAAACTCATAGTACAGTATGTTGAGTCCATTTATAGTATAGTCTGGTGAAAAAATGGTCCAAAAAGTCAATATTTTGAGCTTTTTAAGACAAAATAGTTTTGGGCGAAAAAAAAAAAGCAAGGCTATAGCTCAGGGAAAAATGGTCAAAAAAGTGACGTCTCCAAATGTTACAAAACTCATAATACAGTATGTTGACGCAGTTTATAGTATAGCCTGGTGAAAAATGGTCCAAAAGTCAATATTTTGAGCTTTTTAAGACAAAATAGTTTTGGGCGAAAAAAAAGCAAGGCTATAGCTCAGGGAAAATGGTCAAAAAAGTGACGTCTCCAAATGTTACAAAACTCATAGTACAGTATGTTGAGTCCATTTATAGTATAGTCTGGTGAAAAAATGGTCCAAAAAGTCAATATTTTGAGCGTTGTAAGACAAAATAGTTTTGGGCAAAAAAAAAAGCAAGGCTATAGCTCAGGGAAAAATGGTCAAAAAAGTGACGTCTCCAAATGTTACAAAACTCACAATACAGCATGTGAAGGCAGTTTATAACATAGTCTGCTGAAAAAAACGTCCAAAAAGTCAATATTTTGAGCTTTTTAAGACAAAATAGTTTAGCATAAAAAAAAAAGCAAGACTATAGCTCAGGGAAAAATGGTCAAAAAAGTGACGTCTCCAAATGTTACAAAACTCATAGTACAGCATGTTGAGTCCATTTATAGTATAACCTGGTGAAAAAATGGTCCAAAAAGTCAATAATTTTAGTGTTGTAAGACAAAATAGTTTTGGGCGAAAAAAAAAAAGCAAGGCTATAGCTCAGGGAAAAATGGTCAAAAAAGTGGCGATCCAAAGCGTTACAAAACTCATAGTACAGCATGTTGATGCAGTTTATAGTATAGCCTGGTGAAAAAATGGTCCAAAAAGTCAATATTTTGAGCTTTTTAAGACAAAGTAGTTTTGGGCGAAAAAAAAAAAGCAAGGCTATAGCTCAGGCAAAAATGGTCAAAAAGTGATGTCTCCAAATGTTACAAAACTCATAATACAGTATGTTGAGTCCATTTATAGTATAGCCTGGTGAAAAAATGGTCCAAAAAGTCAATATTTTGAGCTTTGTAAGACAAAATAGTTTTGGGCGAAAAAAAAAAGCAAGGCTATAGCTCAGGGAAAATGGTCAAAAAAGTGACGTCTTCAAATGTTACAAAACTCATAGTACAGTATGTTGAGTCCATTTATAGTATAACCTGGTGAAAAAATGGTCCAAAAAGTCAATATTTTGAGCGTTGTAAGACAAAATAGTTTTGGGCGAAAAAAAAAAGCAAGGCTATAGCTCAGGGAAAAATGGTCAAAAAGTGACGTCGCCAAATGTTACAAAACTCATAGTATAGCATGTTGAGGCAGTTTATAGTATAGCCTGGTGAAAAAATGGTCCAAAAAGTCAATATTTTGAGCTTTTTAAGACAAAGTAGTTTTGGGCGAAAAAAAAAAAGCAAGGCTATAGCTCAGGCAAAAATGGTCAAAAAGTGATGTCTCCAAATGTTACAAAACTCATAATACAGTATGTTGAGTCCATTTATAGTATAGCCTGGTGAAAAAATGGTCCAAAAAGTCAATATTTTGAGCTTTGTAAGACAAAATAGTTTTGGGCGAAAAAAAAAAAAGCAAGGCTATAGCTCAGGGAAAATGGTCAAAAAAGTGACGTCTCCAAATGTTACAAAACTCATAGTACAGTATGTTGAGTCCATTTATAGTATAGTCTGGTGAAAAAAACGTCCAAAAAGTCAATATTTTGAGCGTTGTAAGACAAAATAGTTTTGGGCGAAAAAAAAGCAAGGCTATAGCTCAGGGAAAAATGGTCAAAAAAGTGACGTCTCCAAATGTTACAAAACTCATAGTACAGCATGTTGATGCAGTTTATAGTATAGCCTGGTGAAAAAATGGTCCAAAAAGTCAATATTTTGAGGTTTTTAAGACAAAATAGTTTTGGGCGAAAAAAAAAAGCAAGGCTATAGCTCAGGGAAAATGGTCAAAAAAGTGACGTCTCCAAATGTTACAAAACTCATAGTACAGTATGTTGAGTCCATTTATAGTATAACCTGGTGAAAAAATGGTCCAAAAAGTCAATAATTTTAGTGTTGTAAGACAAAATAGTTTTTGGCGAAAAAAAAAAAAGCAAGGCTATAGCTCAGGGAAAAATGGTCAAAAAAGTGACGTCGCCAAACGTTACAAAACTCATAGTATAGCATGTTGAGGCAGTTTATAGTATAGCCTGGTGAAAAAACAGTCCAAAAAGTCAATATTTTGAGCTTTTTAAGACAAAATAGTTTAACGTAAAAAAAAGAGCAAGACTATAGCTCAGGGAAAAATGGTCAAAAAGTGACTTCTCCAAATGTTACAAAACTCATAGTACAGTATGTTGAGTCCATTTATAGTATAGTCTGGTGAAAAAATGGTCAAAAAAGTCAATATTTTGAGCGTTGTAAGACAAAATAGTTTTGGGCAAAAAAAAAAGCAAGGCTATAGCTCAGGGAAAAATGGTCAAAAAAGTGACGTCTCCAAATGTTACAAAACTCACAATACAGCATGTTAAGGCAGTTTATAACATAGTCTGCTGAAAAAAATGGTCCAAAAAGTCAATATTTTGAGCTTTTTAAGACAAAATAGTTTTAAGCGTAAAAAAAAGAGCAAGACTATAGCTCAGGGAAAAATGGTCAAAAAAGTGACGTCGCCAAACGTTACAAAACTCATAGTATAGCATGTTGATGCAGTTTATAGTATAGCCTGGTGAAAAAATGGTCCAAAAAGTCAATATTTTGAGCTTTTTAAGACAAAATAGTTTTGGCGAAAAAAAAGCAAGACTATAGCTCAGGGAAAAATGGTCAAAAAAGTGGCGTCGTAAGCGTTACAAAACTCATAGTATAGCATGTTGATGCAGTTTATAGTATAGCCTGGTGAAAAAACAGTCCAAAAAGTCAATATTTTGAGCTTTTTAAGACAAAGTACAGTTTAGCGTAAAAAAAAAAGCAAGGCTATAGCTCAGGGAAAAATGGTCAAAAAAGTGACGTCTCCAAATGTTACAAAACTCATAGTACAGTATGTTGATGCAGTTTATAGTATAGCCTGGTGAAAAAAACGTCCAAAAAGTCAATATTTTGAGCTTTTTAGGACAAAGTACAGTTTAGCGTTAAAAAAAGAGCAAGACTATAGCTCAGGCAAAAATGGTCAAAAAAGTGATGTCTCCAAATGTTACAAAACTCATAGTACAGCATGTTCAGTCCATTTATAGTATAACCTGGTGAAAAAATGGTCCAAAAAGTCAATATTTTGAGGTTTTTAAGACAAAATAGTTTTGGGCGAAAAAAAAAAAAGCAAGGCTATAGCTCAGGGAAAAATGGTCAAAAAAGTGACGTCTCCAAATGTTACAAAACTCACAATACAGCATGTTCAGGCAGTTTATAACATAGTCTGGTAAAAAAAAACCGTCCAAAAAGTCAATATTTTGAGCTTTTTAAGACAAAATAGTTTTGGGCGAAAAAGAAAGCAAGGCTATAGCTCAGGCAAAAATGGTCAAAAAAGTGACGTCTTCAAATGTTACAAAACTCATAATACAGTATGTTGAGTCCATTTATAGTATAGCCTGGTGAAAAAATGGTCCAAAAAGTCAATATTTTGAGCTTTTTAAGACAAAATAGTTTTGGGCGAAAAAAAAAAAAGTAAGGCTATAGCTCAGGGAAAATGGTCAAAAAAGTGACGTCTCCAAATGTTACAAAACTCATAGTACAGTATGTTGAGTCCATTTATAGTATAGCCTGGTGAAAAAATGGTCCAAAAAGTCAATAATTTTAGTGTTGTAAGACAAAATAGTTTTGGGCGAAAAAAAAAAAGCAAGGCTATAGCTCAGGGAAAATGGTCAAAAAAGTGACGTCTCCAAATGTTACAAAACTCCTAGTACAGTATGTTGAGTCCATTTATAGTATAGCCTGGTGAAAAAACAGTCCAAAAAGTCAGTATTTTGAGCTTTTTAAGACAAAGTAGTTTTTGGCGAAAAAAAAGCAAGGCTATAGCTCAGGGAAAAATGGTCAAAAAAGTGACGTCTCCAAATGTTACAAAACTCATAGTACAGCATGTTGATGCAGTTTATAGTATAGCCTGGTGAAAAAATGGTCCAAAAAGTCAATATTTTGAGGTTTTTAAGACAAAATAGTTTTGGGCGAAAAAAAAAAGCAAGGCTATAGCTCAGGGAAAAATGGTCAAAAAAGTGACGTCGCCAAACGTTACAAAACTCATAGTACAGCATGTTGATGCAGTTTATAGTATAGTCTGGTGAAAAAATGGTCCAAAAAGTCAATATTTTGAGCTTTTTAAGACAAAGTACAGTTTAGCGTAAAAAAAAGAGCAAGGCTATAGCTCAGGGAAAATGGTCAAAAAAGTGACGTCTTCAAATGTTACAAAACTCATAGTACAGTATGTTGAGTCCATTTATAGTATAGTCTGGTGAAAAAATGGTCCAAAAAGTCAATATTTTGAGTTTTTAAAGAAAAAATAGTTTTGGGCAAAAAAAAAAGCAAGGCTATAGCTCAGGGAAAATGGTCAAAAAAGTGACGTCTCCAAATGTTACAAAACTCATAGTACAGTATGTTGAGTCCATTTATAGTATAACCTGGTGAAAAAATGGTCCAAAAAGTCAATTATTTTAGTGTTGTAAGACAAAATAGTTTTGGGCGAAAAAAAAAGCAAGGCTATAGCTCAGGGAAAAATGGTCAAAAAAGTGACGTCTCCAAATGTTACAAAACTCACAATACAGCATGTTCAGGCAGTTTATAACATAGTCTGCTGAAAAAAACGTCCAAAAAGTCAATATTTTGAGCTTTTTAAGACAAAGTATAGTTTAAGCGTAAAAAAAAGAGCAAGACTATAGCTCAGGGAAAAATTGTCAAAAAAGTGACGTCTCCAAATGTTACAAAATTCATAGTACAGCATGTTGATGCAGTTTATAGTATAGCCTGGTGAAAAAATGGTCCAAAAAGTCAATATTTTGAGCTTTTTAAGACAAAATAGTTTAAGCGTAAAAAAAGAGCAAGGCTATAGCTCAGGGAAAAATGGTCAAAAAAGTGACGTCTCCAAATGTTACAAAACTCATAATACAGTATGTTGACGCAGTTTATAGTATAGCCTGGTGAAAAAATGGTCCAAAAAGTCAATATTTTGAGCTTTTTAAGACAAAATAGTTTTGGGCGAAAAAAAAAAAGCAAGGCTATAGCTCAGGGAAAAATGGTCAAAAAAGTGACGTCTCCAAATGTTACAAAACTCATAGTACAGCATCTTGAGTCCATTTATAGTATAGCCTGGTGAAAAAAACAGTCCAAAAAGTCAATATTTTGAGCTTTTAAGACAAAATAGTTTTAGGCGAAAAAAGAAAGCAAGGCTATAGCTCAGGCAAAATGGTCAAAAAGGTGATGTCTCAAATGTTACAAAACTCCTAGTACAGTATTTTGAGTCCATTTATAGTATAGTCTGGTGAAAAAAATGTCCAAAAAGTCAATATTTTGAGCGTTGTAAGACAAAATAGTTTTGGGCGAAAAAAAAAAGCAAGGCTATAGCTCAGGAAAAAATGGTCAAAAAAGTGACGTCGCCAAACGTTACAAAACTCATAGTACAGAATGTTGATGCAGTTTATAGTATAGTCTGGTGAAAAAAAGGTCCAAAAAGTCAAAATTTTGAGCTTTTTAAGACAAAATAGTTTTGGGCGAAAAAAAAAAAGCAAGGCTATAGCTCAGGGAAAATGGTCAAAAAAGTGATGTCTCCAAATGTTACAAAACTCATAGTACAGTATGTTGAGTCCATTTATAGTATAGTCTGGTGAAAAAATGGTCCAAAAAGTCAATATTTTGAGGTTTTTAAGACAAAATAGTTTTGGGCGAAAAAAAAAAGCAAGGCTATAGCTCAGGGAAAAATGGTCAAAAAAGTGACGTCTTCAAATGTTACAAAACTCATAATACAGTATGTTTAGTCCATTTATAGTATAGCCTGGTGAAAAAATGTCCAAAAAGTCAATATTTTGAGCTTTTAAGACAAAATAGTTTTAGGCGAAAAAAAAAAAAGCAAGGCTATAGCTCAGGGAAAATGGTCAAAAAAGTGACATCTCCAAATGTTACCAAACTCACAATACAGCATGTTAAGGCAGTTTATAACATAGTCTGGTGAAAAAAACGTCCAAAAAGTCAATATTTTGAGCTTTGTAAGACAAAATAGTTTTGGGCGAAAAAAAAAAGCAAGGCTATAGCTCAGGAAAAAATGGTCAAAAAGTGGCGTCTCCAAATGTTACAAAACTCACAATACAGCATGTTAAGGCAGTTTATAACAAAGTTTGGTGAAAAAAACGTCCAAAAAGTCAATATTTTGAGCTTTTTAAGACAAAGTAGTTTTTGGCGAAAAAAAAGCAAGGCTATAGCTCAGGGAAAAATGGTCAAAAAAGTGACGTCTCCAAACGTTACAAAACTCATAGTACAGCATGTTGATGCAGTTTATAGTATAGTCTGGTGAAAAAATGGTCCAAAAAGTCAATATTTTGAGGTTTTTAAGACAAAATAGTTTTGGGCGAAAAAAAAGCAAGGCTATAGCTCAGGGAAAATGGTCAAAAAAGTGACGTCGCCAAACGTTACAAAACTCATAGTACAGCATGTTGATGCAGTTTATAGTATAGTCTGGTGAAAAAATGGTCCAAAAAGTCAATATTTTGAGCTTTTTAAGACAAAGTACAGTTTAGCGTAAAAAAAAGAGCAAGGCTATAGCTCAGGGAAAATGGTCAAAAAAGTGACGTCTTCAAATGTTACAAAACTCATAGTACAGTATGTTGAGTCCATTTATAGTATAGTCTGGTGAAAAAATGGTCCAAAAAGTCAATATTTTGAGGTTTTTAAGACAAAATAGTTTTGGGCGAAAAAAAAAGCAAGACTATAGCTCAGGGAAAATGGTCAAAAAAGTGACGTCTCCAAATGTTACAAAACTCATAGTACAGTATGTTGAGTCCATTTATAGTATAGTCTGGTGAAAAAATGGTCCAAAAAGTCAATATTTTGAGCGTTGTAAGACAAAATAGTTTTGGGCAAAAAAAAAAAGCAAGGCTATAGCTCAGGGAAAATGGTCAAAAAGTGACATCTCCAAATGTTACAAAACTCACAATACAGCATGTTAAGGCAGTTTATAATATAGTCTGGTGAAAAAAACGTCCAAAAAGTCAGTATTTTGAGCGTTTTAAGACAAAGTACAGTTTAGCGTAAAAAAAGAGCAAGAATATAGCTCAGGGAAAAATTGTCAAAAAAGTGACGTCTCCAAATGTTACAAAATTCATAGTACAGCATGTTGATGCAGTTTATAGTATAGCCTGGTGAAAAAATGGTCCAAAAAGTCAATATTTTGAGGTTTTTAAGACAAAATAGTTTTGGGCGAAAAAAAAAAGCAAGGCTATAGCTCAGGGAAAAATGGTCAAAAAAGTGACGTCTTCAAATGTTACAAAACTCATAGTACAGTATGTTGAGTCCATTTATAGTATAGTCTGGTGAAAAAATGGTCCAAAAAGTCAATATTTTGAGGTTTTTAAGACAAAATAGTTTTGGGCGAAAAAAAAAGCAAGGCTATAGCTCAGGGAAAATGGTCAAAAAAGTGACGTCTCCAAATGTTACAAAACTCATAGTACAGTATGTTGAGTCCATTTATAGTATAGTCTGGTGAAAAAATGGTCCAAAAAGTCAATATTTTGAGCGTTGTAAGACAAAATAGTTTTGGGCGAAAAAAAAAAAGCAAGGCTATAGCTCAGGGAAAAATGGTCAAAAAAGTGACGTCTCCAAATGTTACAAAACTCACAATACAGCATGTGAAGGCAGTTTATAACATAGTCTGCTGAAAAAAACGTCCAAAAAGTCAATATTTTGAGCTTTTTAAGACAAAATAGTTTTGGGCGAAAAAAAAAGCAAGGCTATAGCTCAGGGAAAATGGTCAAAAAAGTGACGTCTCAAAATGTTACAAAACTCATAGTACAGTATGTTGAGTCCATTTATAGTATAGTCTGGTGAAAAATGGTCCAAAAAGTCAATATTTTGAGCGTTGTAAGACAAAATAGTTTTGGGCAAAAAAAAGCAAGGCTATAGCTCAGGGAAAAATGGTCAAAAAAGTGACGTCTCCAAATGTTACAAAACTCACAATACAGCATGTGAAGGCAGTTTATAACATAGTCTGCTGAAAAAAACGTCCAAAAAGTCAATATTTTGAGCTTTTTAAGACAAAGTACAGTTTAGCGTAAATAAAAGAGCAAGACTATAGCTCAGGGAAAAATTGTCAAAAAAGTGACGTCTCCAAATGTTACAAAACTCATAGTACAGCATGTTGAGTCCATTTATAGTATAACCTGGTGAAAAAATGGTCCAAAAAGTCAATAATTTTAGTGTTGTAAGACAAAATAGTTTTGGGCGAAAAAAAAAAAGCAAGGCTATAGCTCAGGGAAAAATGGTCAAAAAAGTGACGTCGCCAAACGTTACAAAACTCATAGTACAGCATGTTGATGCAGTTTATAGTATAGCCTGGTGAAAAAATGGTCCAAAAAGTCAATATTTTGAGCTTTTAAAGACAAAGTAGTTTTAGTGAAAAAAAAAAAAGCAAGGCTATAGCTCAGGCAAAATGGTCAAAAAGTGATGTCTCCAAATGTTACAAAACTCATAATACAGTATGCTGAGTCCATTTATAGTATAGCCTGGTGAAAAAATGGTCCAAAAAGTCAATATTTTGAGCTTTTTAAGACAAAATAGTTTTGGGCGAAAAAAAAAAAGAAAGGCTATAGCTCAGGGAAAATGGTCAAAAAAGTGACGTCTCCAAATGTTACAAAACTCATAGTACAGTATGTTGAGTCCATTTATAGTATAGCCTGGTGAAAAAAACGTCCAAAAAGTCAATATTTTGAGCTTTTTAAGACAAAATAGTTTTGGGCGAAAAAAAAAAAGCAAGGCTATAGCTCAGGGAAAAATGGTCAAAAAAGTGACGTCTCCAAATGTTACAAAACTCATAGTACAGCATGTTGATGCAGTTTATAGTATAGCCTGGTGAAAAAATGGTCCAAAAAGTCAATATTTTGAGCTTTTTAAGACAAAATAGTTTTGGGCGAAAAAAAAAAAGCAAGGCTATAGCTCAGGCAAAAATGGTCAAAAAGTGATGTCTCCAAATGTTACAAAACTCATAATACAGTATGTTGAGTCCATTTATAGTATAGCCTGGTGAAAAAATGGTCCAAAAAGTCAATATTTTGAGCTTTGTAAGACAAAATAGTTTTGGGCGAAAAAAAAAAAAGCAAGGCTATAGCTCAGGGAAAATGGTCAAAAAAGTGACGTCTCCAAATGTTACAAAACTCATAGTACAGTATGTTGAGTCCATTTATAGTATAGCCTGGTGAAAAAACAGTCCAAAAAGTCAATATTTTGAGCTTTTTAAGACAAAATAGTTTTGGGCGAAAAAAAAGCAAGGCTATAGCTCAGGGAAAAATGGTCAAAAAAGTGACGTCTCCAAATGTTACAAAACTCATAGTACAGCATGTTGATGCAGTTTATAGTATAGCCTGGTGAAAAAATGGTCCAAAAAGTCAATATTTTGAGCTTTTTAAGACAAAATAGTTTTGGGCGAAAAAAAAAAAGCAAGGCTATAGCTCAGGGAAAATGGTCAAAAAAGTGACGTCTCCAAATGTTACAAAACTCATAGTACAGTATGTTGAGTCCATTTATAGTATAACCTGGTGAAAAAATGGTCCAAAAAGTCAATAATTTTAGTGTTGTAAGACAAAATAGTTTTGGCGAAAAAAAAGCAAGACTATAGCTCAGGGAAAAATGGTCAAAAAAGTGACGTCTCCAAACGTTACAAAACTCATAGTACAGCATGTTGATGCAGTTTATAGTATAGCCTGGTGAAAAAACAGTCCAAAAAGTCAATATTTTGAGCTTTTTAAGACAAAGTACAGTTTAACGTAAAAAAAAGAGCAAGACTATAGCTCAGGGAAAAATGGTCAAAAAGTGACTTCTCCAAATGTTACAAAACTCATAGTACAGTATGTTGAGTCCATTTATAGTATAGTCTGGTGAAAAAATGGTCAAAAAAGTCAATAATTTTAGTGTTGTAAGACAAAATAGTTTTGGGTGAAAAAAAAGCAAGGCTATAGCTCAGGGAAAAATGGTCAAAAAAGTGACATCTCCAAATGTTACAAAACTCACAATACAGCATGTTA
This sequence comes from Plectropomus leopardus, assembly GCF_026936395.1. Lineage (NCBI taxonomy): Eukaryota > Metazoa > Chordata > Actinopteri > Perciformes > Serranidae > Plectropomus > Plectropomus leopardus. Next base: position 9,232,881 of record NC_142182.1, read on the forward strand.
AGGCAGTTTATAACATAGTCTGCTGAAAAAAACGTCCAAAAAGTCAATATTTTGAGCTTTTTAAGACAAAGTACAGTTTAGCGTAAATAAAAGAGCAAGACTATAGCTCAGGGAAAAATTGTCAAAAAAGTGACGTCTCCAAATGTTACAAAACTCATAGTACAGCATGTTGATGCAGTTTATAGTATAGCCTGGTGAAAAAATGGTCCAAAAAGTCAATATTTTGAGCTTTTTAAGACAAAATAGTTTTGGCGAAAAAAAAGCAAGACTATAGCTCAGGGAAAAATGGTCGAAAAAGTGACGTCGCCAAACGTTACAAAACTCATAGTACAGCATGTTGATGCAGTTTATAGTATAGCCTGGTGAAAAAACAGTCCAAAAAGTCAATATTTTGAGCTTTTTAAGACAAAGTACAGTTTAGCGTAAAAAAAAAAGCAAGGCTATAGCTCAGGGAAAAATGGTCAAAAAAGTGACGTCTCCAAATGTTACAAAACTCATAGTACAGTATGTTGATGCAGTTTATAGTATAGCCTGGTGAAAAAAACGTCCAAAAAGTCAATATTTTGAGCTTTTTAGGACAAAGTACAGTTTAGCGTTAAAAAAAGAGCAAGACTATAGCTCAGGCAAAAATGGTCAAAAAAGTGACGTCTCCAAATGTTACAAAACTCATAGTACAGTATGTTGAGTCCATTTATAGTATAGTCTGGTGAAAAAATGGTCCAAAAAGTCAATATTTTGAGGTTTTTAAGACAAAATAGTTTTGGGCGAAAAAAAAAAAAGCAAGGCTATAGCTCAGGGAAAATGGTCAAAAAAGTGACGTCTCCAAATGTTACAAAACTCACAATACAGCATGTTCAGGCAGTTTATAACATAGTCTGGTAAAAAAAACCGTCCAAAAAGTCAATATTTTGAGCTTTTTAAGACAAAATAGTTTTGGGCGAAAAAAAAAGCAAGGCTATAGCTCAGGCAAAAATGGTCAAAAAAGTGACGTCTTCAAATGTTACAAAACTCATAATACAGTATGTTGAGTCCATTTATAGTATAGCCTGGTGAAAAAATGGTCCAAAAAGTCAATATTTTGAGCTTTTTAAGACAAAATAGTTTTGGGCGAAAAAAAAAAAAGTAAGGCTATAGCTCAGGGAAAAATGGTCAAAAAAGTGACGTCTCCAAATGTTACAAAACTCATAATACAGTATATTGACGCAGTTTATAGTATAGCTTGGTGAAAAAACAGTCCAAAAAGTCAATATTTTGAGCTTTTTAAGACAAAGTAGTTTTTGGCAAAAAAAAAGCAAGGCTATAGCTCAGGGAAAAATGGTCAAAAAAGTGACGTCGCCAAACGTTACAAAACTCATAGTACAGCATGTTGATGCAGTTTATAGTATAGTCTGGTGAAAAAATGGTCCAAAAAGTCAATATTTTGAGCTTTTTAAGACAAAGTACAGTTTAGCGTAAAAAAAAGAGCAAGGCTATAGCTCAGGGAAAATGGTCAAAAAAGTGACGTCTTCAAATGTTACAAAACTCATAATACAGTATGTTGAGTCCATTTATAGTATAGCCTGGTGAAAAAATGGTCCAAAAAGTCAATATTTTGAGGTTTTTAAGACAAAATAGTTTTGGGAAAAAAAGCAAGGCTATAGCTCAGGGAAAATGGTCAAAAAAGTGACGTCTCCAAATGTTACAAAACTCATAGTACAGTATGTTGAGTCCATTTATAGTATAGTCTGGTGAAAAAATGGTCCAAAAAGTCAATAATTTTAGTGTTGTAAGACAAAATAGTTTTGGGCGAAAAAAAAAAAGCAAGGCTATAGCTCAGGGAAAATGGTCAAAAAAGTGACGTCTCCAAATGTTACAAAACTCACAATACAGCATGTTGAGGCAGTTTATAACATAGTCTGCTGAAAAAAACGTCCAAAAAGTCAATATTTTGAGCTTTTTAAGACAAAGTACAGTTTAGCGTAAATAAAAGAGCAAGACTATAGCTCAGGGAAAAATTGTCAAAAAAGTGACGTCTCCAAATGTTACAAAATTCATAGTACAGCATGTTGATGCAGTTTATAGTATAGCCTGGTGAAAAAATGGTCCAAAAAGTCAATATTTTGAGGTTTTTAAGACAAAGTACAGTTTAGCGTAAAAAAAAGAGCAAGACTATAGCTCAGGGAAAAATGGTCAAAAAAGTGACGTCTCCAAATGTTACAAAACTCATAATACAGTATGTTGACGCAGTTTATAGTATAGCCTGGTGAAAAAATGGTCCAAAAAGTCAATATTTTGAGCTTTTTAAGACAAAATAGTTTTGGGCGAAAAAAAAAAGCAAGGCTATAGCTCAGGCAAAAATGGTCAAAAAAGTGACGTCTCCAAATGTTACAAAACTCATAGTACAGCATGTTGAGTCCATTTATAGTATAGTCTGGTGAACAAACCGTCCAAAAAGTCAATATTTTGAGCTTTTTAAGACAAAATAGTTTTGGGCGAAAAAGAAAGCAAGGCTATAGCTCAGGCAAAAATGGTCAAAAAGGTGATGTCTCCAAATGTTACAAAACTCCTAGTACAGTATGTTGAGTCCATTTATAGTATAGCCTGGTGAAAAAAATGTCCAAAAAGTCAATATTTTGAGCGTTGTAAGACAAAATAGTTTTGGGCGAAAAAAAAAAGCAAGGCTATAGCTCAGGAAAAAATGGTCAAAAAAGTGACGTCGCCAAACGTTACAAAACTCATAGTACAGCATGTTGATGCAGTTTATAGTATAGTCTGGTGAAAAAATGGTCCAAAAAGTCAATATTTTGAGCTTTTTGAGACAAAGTAGTTTTGGGCGAAAAAAAAAAAAGCAAGGCTATAGCTCAGGGAAAATGGTCAAAAAAGTGACGTCTCCAAATGTTACAAAACTCATAGTACAGTATGTTGAGTCCATTTATAGTATAGTCTGGTGAAAAAATGGTCCAAAAAGTCAATATTTTGAGGTTTTTAAGACAAAATAGTTTTGGGCGAAAAAAAAAGCAAGGCTATAGCTCAGGCAAAAATGGTCAAAAAAGTGACGTCTTCAAATGTTACAAAACTCATAATACAGTATGTTTAGTCCATTTATAGTATAGCCTGGTGAAAAAAATGTCCAAAAAGTCAATATTTTGAGCTTTTTAAGACAAAATAGTTTTGGGCGAAAAAAAAAAAAAGCAAGGCTATAGCTCAGGGAAAATGGTCAAAAAAGTGACATCTCCAAATGTTACCAAACTCACAATACAGCATGTTAAGGCAGTTTATAACATAGTCTGGTGAAAAAAACGTCCAAAAAGTCAATATTTTGAGCTTTGTAAGACAAAATAGTTTTGGGCGAAAAAAAAAAGCAAGGCTATAGCTCAGGCAAAAATGGTCAAAAAAGTGACGTCTCCAAATGTTACAAAACTCACAATACAGCATGTTAAGGCAGTTTATAACATAGTCTGGTGAAAAAAACGTCCAAAAAGTCAATATTTTGAGCTTTTTAAGACAAAGTAGTTTTTGGCGAAAAAAAAGCAAGGCTATAGCTCAGGGAAAAATGGTCAAAAAAGTGACGTCTCCAAACGTTACAAAACTCATAGTACAGCATGTTGATGCAGTTTATAGTATAGTCTGGTGAAAAAATGGTCCAAAAAGTCAATATTTTGAGGTTTTTAAGACAAAATAGTTTTGGGCGAAAAAAAAAAAAGCAAGGCTATAGCTCAGGGAAAATGGTCAAAAAAGTGACGTCGCCAAACGTTACAAAACTCATAGTACAGCATGTTGATGCAGTTTATAGTATAGTCTGGTGAAAAAATGGTCCAAAAAGTCAATATTTTGAGCTTTTTAAGACAAAGTACAGTTTAGCGTAAAAAAAAGAGCAAGGCTATAGCTCAGGGAAAATGGTCAAAAAAGTGACGTCTTCAAATGTTACAAAACTCATAGTACAGTATGTTGAGTCCATTTATAGTATAGTCTGGTGAAAAAATGGTCCAAAAAGTCAATATTTTGAGGTTTTTAAGACAAAATAGTTTTGGGCGAAAAAAAAAGCAAGACTATAGCTCAGGGAAAATGGTCAAAAAAGTGACGTCTCCAAATGTTACAAAACTCATAGTACAGTATGTTGAGTCCATTTATAGTATAGTCTGGTGAAAAAATGGTCCAAAAAGTCAATATTTTGAGTGTTGTAAGACAAAATAGTTTTGGGCAAAAAAAAAAAGCAAGGCTATAGCTCAGGGAAAAATGGTCAAAAAAGTGACGTCTCCAAATGTTACAAAACTCACAATACAGCATGTTGAGGCAGTTTATAACATAGTCTGCTGAAAAAAACGTCCAAAAAGTCAATATTTTGAGCTTTTTAAGACAAAGTACAGTTTAGCGTAAATAAAAGAGCAAGACTATAGCTCAGGGAAAAATTGTCAAAAAGTGACGTCTCCAAATGTTACAAAATTCATAGTACAGCATGTTGATGCAGTTTATAGTATAGCCTGGTGAAAAAATGGTCCAAAAAGTCAATATTTTGAGCTTTTTAAGACAAAGTACAGTTTAGCGTAAAAAAAAGAGCAAGGCTATAGCTCAGGGAAAAATGGTCAAAAAAGTGACGTCTCCAAATGTTACAAAACTCATAATACAGTATGTTGACGCAGTTTATAGTATAGCCTGGTGAAAAAAACGTCCAAAAAGTCAATATTTTGAGGTTTTTAAGACAAAATAGTTTTGGGCGAAAAAAAAAAAAGCAAGGCTATAGCTCAGGCAAAAATGGTCAAAAAAGTGACGTCTCCAAATGTTACAAAACTCATAGTACAGCATGTTGAGTCCATTTATAGTATAGTCTGGTGAACAAACCGTCCAAAAAGTCAATATTTTGAGCTTTTTAAGACAAAATAGTTTTGGGCGAAAAAGAAAGCAAGGCTATAGCTCAGGCAAAAATGGTCAAAAAGGTGATGTCTCCAAATGTTACAAAACTCCTAGTACAGTATGTTGAGTCCATTTATAGTATAGCCTGGTGAAAAAAATGTCCAAAAGTCAATATTTTGAGCGTTGTAAGACAAAATAGTTTTGGGCGAAAAAAAAAAGCAAGGCTATAGCTCAGGAAAAAATGGTCAAAAAAGTGACGTCGCCAAACGTTACAAAACTCATAGTACAGCATGTTGATGCAGTTTATAGTATAGTCTGGTGAAAAAATGGTCCAAAAAGTCAATATTTTGAGCTTTTTGAAACAAAATAGTTTTGGGCGAAAAAAAAAAAAGCAAGGCTATAGCTCAGGGAAAATGGTCAAAAAAGTGACGTCTCCAAATGTTACAAAACTCATAGTACAGTATGTTGAGTCCATTTATAGTATAGTCTGGTGAAAAAATGGTCCAAAAAGTCAATATTTTGAGGTTTTTAAGACAAAATAGTTTTGGGCGAAAAAAAAAGCAAGGCTATAGCTCAGGCAAAAATGGTCAAAAAAGTGACGTCTTCAAATGTTACAAAACTCATAATACAGTATGTTTAGTCCATTTATAGTATAGCCTGGTGAAAAAAATGTCCAAAAAGTCAATATTTTGAGCTTTTTAAGACAAAATAGTTTTGGGCGAAAAAAAAAAGCAAGGCTAAAGCTCAGGGAAAATGGTCAAAAAAGTGACATCTCCAAATGTTACCAAACTCACAATACAGCATGTTAAGGCAGTTTATAACATAGTCTGGTGAAAAAAACGTCCAAAAAGTCAATATTTTGAGCTTTGTAAGACAAAATAGTTTTGGGCGAAAAAAAAAAGCAAGGCTATAGCTCAGGCAAAAATGGTCAAAAAAGTGACGTCTCCAAATGTTACAAAACTCACAATACAGCATGTTAAGGCAGTTTATAACATAGTCTGGTGAAAAAAACGTCCAAAAAGTCAATATTTTGAGCTTTTTAAGACAAAATAGTTTTGGGCGAAAAAGAAAGCAAGGCTATAGCTCAGGCAAAAATGGTCAAAAAAGTGACGTCTCCAAATGTTACAAAACTCATAGTACAGCATGTTGATGCAGTTTATAGTATAGCCTGGTGAAAAAATGGTCCAAAAAGTCAATATTTTGAGCTTTTTGAGACAAAATAGTTTTGGGCGAAAAAAAAAAAAAGCAAGGCTATAGCTCAGGGAAAATGGTCAAAAAAGTAACGTCTCCAAATGTTACAAAACTCCTAGTACAGTATGTTGAGTCCATTTATAGTATAGCCTGGTGAAAAAACAGTCCAAAAAGTCAATATTTTGAGCATTGTAAGACAAAGTACAGTTTAGCGGAAAAAAAAAAGCAAGACTATAGCTCAGGCAAAAATGGTCAAAAAAGTGACGTCTCCAAATGTTACAAAACTCATAGTACAGTATGTTGATGCAGTTTATAGTATAGCCTGGTGAAAAAGCTGTCCAAAAAGTCAATATTTTGAGTGATTTAAGACAAAATAGTTTTGGGCGAAAAAAAAGAGCAAGACTATAGCTCAGGGAAAAATGGTCAAAAAAGTGACGTCTTCAAATGTTACAAAACTCATAGTAAAGCATGTTGAGTCCATTTATAGTATAGCCTGGTATAAAAAAGGTGAAAAAAGTCAGTATTTTGAGTGTTTTATGTCAAAGTAGTTTTTTGCGAAAAAACAAGAGCAAGGCTATAGCTGAGGGAAAAATGGTCAAAAAAGTGATGTCTCCAAATGTTACAAAACTCATAATACAGTATGTTGAGTCCATTTATAGTATAACCTGGTGAAAAAATGTTCCAAAAAGTCAATATTTTGAGCGATTTAAGCCAAAGTACAGTTTAGCTTAAAAAAAAAAAGCAAGACTATAGCTCAGGGAAAAATGGTCAAAAAGTGACATTTCCAAATGTTACAAAACTCATAGTACAGCATGTTGATTACATTTATAGTATAGCCTGTTGACAAAATGGTCCAAAAAGTAAACGTTTTCAGCGTTTTAAGCCAAAGCACCAAACTATACTATGGCATTTTTGGCCATTTTTTTTGACATGTTGTATTACGACTTTTTTGGCATATTTTTGAACATTGTTTACTATGACATGTCTCTACACGCTGAATGAAGTTTTATCCAGTCAGTTTTTTGACATGACAAATTTGCCGTTTTTCGTCATCCTATACTGTGGAATTTTCAGCCATTTTCTTACTTGCTGAATTAAGATGTATGGGGCCTTTTATTCGACATTGTATGCTATGACGTTTGTCTACAAGCTATAATAAATTGTTTTCAGCCATTTCTCTTGCATGTCAAAATTTGACATTTTTGACACACAACACTTTGGTGTTTCTGGAATTTTTTTTTGGCATGCTATCTTATAGCAGTTTTCGACATTGCATTCTATGACGTGTCTTTACAAGTTATAAAATATATATAAATATTTTTTTCCAACAATATACTATGTTATGACATTGTTTTTATTTTCAGGTGACATACTATACTATGACGGTTTCTATGAATTTTCACACAAAACAAAATTTTCAGACTTCATATTATACCATGCTGCTCAAACATTTACATAGTATATAACTTAAAACTACATAGAAATGCCATAATTTAGATCATACACATGTCATAGCATAGTACGTTGCTCAAAAATTACAAATATAATAAAAATATGGTAAGGTATTACTATCTCATAGCATATTACCTTCATTCATAAATCTGTTCACTGGTCTTCTGGCATCTATATGTCACACTAGGTATTTATTAGAAGTGAGCTACTCCATTACTTTTGCCCTGAAGCTTACCAAAGTCTCACAGATTACTTTTTAAAAAGCTCAGAGTTAACTGGCTAATAGTGCTATGCAAGTACATATAGTGAAATTCTTAACCAACAATTCTTTTAAATGTACCACAACATAAATATAAATCACAATAACAAAAACTATGTGTGTGTGTGTACATAAAATAGAGAACAACATTGTGTTACTAGCTGCACTATGTATCACTGCTTCTTACAAGCAGTGTCTAATAAATGTAAGTTAAAATGTGTTGCTGTTATTGGTTAGAATTTAAAGTGGTAATGAGATCTTAAAATGTATAGTGAGGTTCATAAAACAGCAGCATTTTTTCTTTTCTTTTGACTTCACTCCAAGATCTGAAATAAAAAAATGACAAAGGGATACAGCAAGTGCTGACTTTCCAGCTTTAAGGGCCCTGGAGGGTGTTCATGTCTGCAAAAGTGTAGGACTCGTAACCTTTTGATACATAATCCTGTCATTTTTAAATACAGTTACGACACCGTTTAACCCAATGTGGATGTGTACCCCCTCATGTGAAAGCTGAAACTCAGCATTTTTACTTTCACTGTCATTGTTTTATATCAAAGCCAATATGCACCAGCCACAAAAAAAAAACATTAAAAATTTACAGGCTGCAGTGTACTGAAGCTGACAGTAAAGGTGAAAACTTTTTTACATGCTGCTGGGGTCCTGTGCTGGCAGCGGGTGGTGCTGCTCTCAAACCAAAACATAGAAACATGCTGGCATAACAGCACCAGCAGTTACTACAGTATCAAAATAAAAACGAGATTGCTGCAGGATAGTGAACCAATGTGGACAAGTGTGACTAAATCAACTGACAAATTTTGCATCTTGATGGTTGAGAAAGCACGATATCTCACTTTTTTTTTTGACCAAATACAGAAAAAAGTCTGTCATAAATGTTTATTACAGAGTATAGAATCATACATAATGCAGATGTGGAGATATTCTGTGTGTTTCCATATGGATGATGTCACAACAATGTAATTACCTTTACATCATCACATCAGCCATTTTTTATTTTTGCAAATGTTTCAAATGTAATGAGGACACTTTTTTTATATTGACTTAAAAGTGAACAAGTCAATGTTTTTCTTATAGCTGTATGCTTGTGAGGAGGACGTGAATGACCTTGTAGATCTTGACCTTAACAAAAAATAAAAATGCACCATATCGTTAAAATAGACTAACATGCAATACTACAGTTTCACACATTTTCACAATTAATAAAGACAACTATTTACAACAGGAGCAAGACACCCCTTTTCTGGTCTGATCCACTTTTAAAGCAAAACAGACTCATTCATTTTCCCAAATACTGTTCATTAACAATATTTATTTTCTATCTTACAACCTCTGGGCCTTTAGAGAGAAAGTCCAAGCTGTGAAGGAGGTTTAAGTTTGGCCCAAAGATTGGCGAGAGACATTATATACTGTGGTTACATATATAACAAGTAAATGAGTGTGTGATGAAAATGTGAGTGCTGAATATGTGTGTTTGCTCTCTAGGTAAAGCGATGCTGTCCCAGAGCGGTGATGAGGTCCTGCAATGGCTCAGTGTCCTCCGGATCCAACAGGCCGTGCTGTCTGCAGAAGAGTGTGAGGTGTGTGAAGAGCGTGTTGAGGTGTGGGTGCAGGCCTAGTGCCAGTGTCTCTCTGTAGTGAGACCAGTATATGTGAGCCAAAGTCCTAAAAAACAGCAAATACACCTTCTGGACCAGAAACACGAAGCCTGTCGGAAACACTGAACCTGGAAATGAGGGAAGACATGATAGTTGTGGAAACGTGGAGTGTGACGAGGGACAGTGTAAAGGGAATGAAATGCCTTTTACCTGCTTTGGTGGGGAACACATCTTCATCAGTCAGTAGCTCCTGAATGTATGACATGGCATAGTCAAAGTAAAGGGGGGCAGAGCACTTCAGCTTCCTGCCGTGGTCATCGGTCCAAACGTAAACCCTGACAACAACAAACACAGTTATTAACACACAACATGCTGTATGTTCCATGTGTCCGTGGTCAAAAACTCTTTTGAGCGCGTAAGATCTCAGAGAAATACTGACATTCTCTCTTACCAAAACTTACCAAAACTTTAGACATTTATGCCATAAATCTATGCATAAAAGTCACACATTGGTGCATAAAAAATCTCCAGAATGCAGAAAATTAAGTGTTTGATACTCCAAATTTTTGATGTAGGACGAGGTTGTTTAGCAGAGAGGAAAGGCTCTGTGAATATAATATGTGTTTAGGTCTTCATCGTGCCATGCCCTTATCCTTTGAGAATTTTTTAAAAGTTTATATCTTGAATGATAGTCTTAAAAATAACAATTTGATTTCATTCAATTCATTTCATGAAATAAAGGCCTTGTGTATTTTTTATTTCTTAGAGGGGGTCAGGACCCTCCGGTTGGGAACAAGTGCTCTACAGGATGATTTTTTTCCCTTGGCAACTGTCATGTTTATCCAAAATGGTGTACAGATTTTTAGGCATTCTGCTATCTCAAATGGCTTAAAAATTAGTGCATATAGCTGATGTGAAAGGAAAAAAATATCCCCGGGAGCATGGCCCCGGGCCCCCCTCGGTTTGGGTTGATCCCCAAATGTTTACAACAGCTGGCTCCGCCTCTGCTTCACTCAGCTTTTCTCACGTGTGCAGAGTGAAAAAAGGTGAAAAAGACCTAACCAGCTTTGATATTTCAAATTATGGGATAAGTCCCCTTTTAACAATGTCGGTGAATTCTGTAAAAATGTAATAGTGCTCTGCAAAGTGTTAAAAGCTAAATTTAGCAGCTGTTTGTCTTTCCAGAGACAAGCTCTCAGTTTTTCAGGATATCCACCAACTGCACTGTTAAAAGTTTTTGTGGTTTTCGGACGATTGCTGTGTAGTTCATATGAAAAATAGTTCCCTTCACTCTTCCCATCCTAAATTATATTGATTCTTCCCTGCCTGGTTGTATTGACTGAGCCTCCTTGTTTGTTCGTCTATTTGTTTTTTTGCTAGTCTCTTTTTTGTGATTTTTTTGTTTGATTGTTTTTCCATTTTGTCCCATTTGTTTACTTCTTTGTATTTTGTCATTTTCATTCAAATTTTTATTTATTATTTGTGTGTATGTGTGTAAGGTATTGGTAATTTTGGTGTTATTGCAACCTGTACATTTTGTTGCCTGTATTTCTGTTACGGGGGGTGGGAGGCTAAGGGGAGGAAACGTGGGGGAAAAAATGGAAGAATGTTTGGGTACTCTGTGATTTATACGCCTTGCATTGTTCTTCCAATAAAAAAATATTTTTAAAAAAAGTTCACTGTGGATATCTCAGAACCTCCGCAAATAATACTTTTGAAGGACAAGGAAGGACAACATGATAAAATATGAACAGTGAAAGGCTCAGCCAATAACTTACGTGTTTCCTGGTCCGCAGGCCGTTGGGCAGGTACTGGGAGTGCAGAACTCAGACAGTGCACTAGAGAACAGGTTTATGTGCTTGAAAAATGCCACCGCTGAAAGAAATCAAACAGAGGAAAGTGTCACATTGCACACACTCCTGTGTCTGTTTTTTGCAGAGTGGAGTGGAGGATGAGGAGTAGGAGAAAAGGGGTACAAACAGTGTGAAATCTGCTGAGTTGAATGGGTGTCTACTCACTGTTGCTGGCGAGCCACTCTGCCCTGTCGACGCCAGGCGGCAGCGCTGTGAGTGCAAACATGTCTGCGTGTGTGATCTGCTGGCACACATACTGCTGCTGCAGATATGGACGCTCCTCCAGATTATTGTTATTAATTCCCCTTGGGAGGAGAGACGGTGCAGAGTTAATGAAGCAGAGACAGAAAGAGAAAGACCAAGAGACAGAAAATATCGCTGTGTAAAACAATCGATAGGTCAGTGGATTAATTACTCCTGCTGCAGTCGGGAGATAACACATTTTTACTCTCTGATGCTCTCTCATCTGTCTTGCCCTCTGTGGCTGGCACATGCAAACACATACAAACACTGCTCTAAACTGCAGAGCTGAAAGTCCAATAAACCAGCAGTTAATTTAATGAAGGCAGTCAATTCAGAGCCAGAGTAATTACTGTTAATGAAGCTCTCTGCTGCAGTGGTCAGTGCTACAGAACAAATAACTGAGAGGACCAACATTGTGCATGATAATGCACGCAGCTGAGAGCTGAGGCCTGCTGCCTTTCCTACATCAGTTCATATACATACTGATAAGCTATAATCAGTCACACAGGAACAACAGCTTGGGAACTTGTGATAACTACAGAGTGCGAGTGCGGGAAATGAAGGATTGTTGTTTGTGAATGCCAGCGTGCTGTGGAAAGTCAAACTTGGCAGCGTGATTTGACTTTATGCAAACAGGGAGGTGACACCGGCAGTGTGCTGTGATGATGAGTTCCTCTCTCTGTCTTTTCTGTCGCTTGAGAATGCTTTTTTAAATATGGACTAAAGTGAAAGTTTCAAAGTGTAGTGGAATCAGGCAGCTGCCACACTCAGTTTTTAGACGTCTGCACAAACAGCAGCAGCTGAGCGTTTCCTCAGTGTGACCTTGTCTACTGTGATAAGGGAAACACAGCGCTCTCTATGGGGTTTCACTCCCCCCGTGGTGTAAATGTGTGTGCGTGTGGGCAGAGGGAACTTTGTTTAATGATCCAAACAGCAGGTCTTTGTCCAAACTAAAGGTCAGGAGAGGTAGAGAGGGAGTAGTAGTGACAGAGAGGAATGTAAACATTAGCTGTACAAAAGTACAGTAGCTCAGATCCGAACTTCTCTGACGTCCACAGGAACTTCTTTTGTTAACATCCTGTTCTGTTCCAGCTTCATGGTATTAACTCAGTTACCGCCTCTAGGCTACCAGTTGTCAGCGGCACACAAACACAGTGAACCCGGAGCCACTTGTAATGTTGTGTTTGTATGTAAACACACTTCTGTGTGACCTTGCTCTCCCGCTCTTGGCCATCTGTTTACCTTTACCTCAGCCGTGAGGGTGAAATAAACAGTCTTCTTCAGTACAGCCAGCTGGCTCTAAAAGACTCATCCTCGGGCAAATATTTGCAGAGAAACTGTGCTAAAGAAACACATGCAGTCTCGGTTTGAACTACTTCACAACATGTGTTCCCGCTGCTGGAGGAATTCACCTTCTCTGATGCCATCAGACAAATATGTAACTCACACACACACACACACACACACACACACACACACACACACACACACACACACACACACATTTATCTGGTGAACATTCCTGGGTAAACCATGTGTGGCCAGCTTTCTAGTAATGTTTCCTCTGCAATATCCATGACTGTAAAAACATGCTCCCTTTCTGAACTTTAACTATGTTCTTTCAGATTAATTAAAGGCGACGATAGGAAAATGCAGCAAATGCAAAACTTGTGTCCGGATAGGAAGCTGAAACATGAGCACAAGAGAAGAGAATACAACTTACAGTTTGTCACTGCTGATGTCAGAAGGCTGAAGACTCTTGCTGTCTACCTTCGTAGCCGAGGGGTAGCTATGGCAACCCCCCATGGCGTAAAGCTAAGAGCAGAGCTGTTGGTCGTGCCAGCCCCACTTTTCCATCCCAAACATACTAACCCACACACTTCTGCTACACACTACACACAGGCAGCGTATGGCAACAGCTGCTCCTGCACAAACACCTCTCAGCTCACAAAGGAAACCACACAGCTGACAAAACACATAACAAGTTTTTCAAAACACACACACACATGCACAAAAGTAATCCAGGAGTTGAGGATTGAAGCTCTGCTGCTCCAGTGATCCAGTGTCAGTGAGTATATGTCTCCTTTGTCTGGAGTCCCACACCCCACAGGCTCCTCCTCTCCCAGCTCCGAGCGGACAGGCAGGTTTCTCCACAACCCATTTAAGTACAAAACACAACTCCGCCTTCTTCCTCTTTTTCCACCCACTGCATACACACTCTCTTCTCCACACGCATCCTCAGACAGAGCAGACAGGTGCTGATGACAAACTAAAGGTGTTTTTTTTTCCAATGTGGAAGTCAAAAGAGATGGAAAAGAAGACAGGGAGAGGAAGAGAAAGAGGAGCTGGAGCAGCAGCAGGTGTGTTCAGGATCTGCGCTCCACTTGTAAACTACAGAGGAATGCAATGACACACACGATGTATGCAAGCCAAGGAATGAAAACACACACCCTCAGTGAGAGGGCAATGATGTATAGACAGGACTCCTCCAGGCTGAAAGGTGAATATGAGAAGTATATGAGGACAAAAGAAAAGTCTTGAGCTCCTCCCCAACTGTTATATGACCTCAGTTCAGATCACAGTTATAACAGTTTTCAGTTTCCATTAGTTTTTATTTTTACTTTGTTTTGATTTTTGTTCTGCAGTTTAGTTTTAGTTATATTTTTTAGAGTGGTCTTGCTTTTTTCAGTTCAGTTTTTTGTTAAAAAATGTTTAATTCTAATTTAGTTATCACTTTAACTGTTAATCTTTTTTTTATTTTTTTAATATGGGGGGAATTTGTCAAGGGCAAGATTTAGGAAGTATAAAATTGTTATTACACATGGGTGAGAAGCACCAGAGGCCATATGAAACAATACTTTAGTCCCAATATTATTGTATATCACACACACACAAACACACAGGCATATTTCAACTGTAAATTTTGTCCTTTATGGAAAACTTAATTGTCCTCTATAGAGAAAATGTGTTTGTCTGTGCACTCTGAACACATAAACACACGGTATATAAAGTAAGAAGAACATCACAGTGAAACAGTTTCAGTGTCTGTGGGCTATTTTAAACAATAATGGCTGTGTGGGCACAAAACTCCTCCCAAAGCGGGATTTCATGCAGAGTGGCTGTCTGATTCTGTGGCCAGAGGGGAGGAGGGTGAAGCCTGGGTTGAAGTGTAGCGGAAAAAAATCCCAAACCACCACCATCCCTAAAAATATTTGAGGAGACACGTTTTTTTTTTCAGCCTTTTGGAGGATTTAAAAAATATTGATAAATGGAGTCAGGATTGACTTTAAATGAATAGAAGTGATGATGTTCATTATTATGATTATTAAGTTTCTCACTTTTTTTACGGCAGCAAAACATATCTAGTTTTTTTTTTTCTAAAAAATGTTGTAAATTTATGTAATTTTAAAAACAAATCTACTTGGCATCTGTGTATTGATATAATATTTCCACACAAAATATCACAACACTGTGCTGTATTGATTTTCTTTGTATTTTATATTAGTTAGTTTGTAAGTATACTTCAATGTACCATTTAGTTTTTGCTTTATCTAAAGTAATTTTTTTAAAAATGTATTTCATTTACCAAAAATGTTTTTTCTTCACAACTAGTTTTGTTTTTTTAATTTAGTTTGAGTGTAAAGGTTTAGGCTAACTAGTTACATGTAATTAAAATAAAAAATAAATTTAAATGTATTACAGATAGATACTGCAAAAAAATTAAATCACAGTTTCAGCATGAAATGTTAGTGTTTCCAAAGGGGCTACATCCGAATACTTTCTTTAATGTAAAAATTTAATGAAGACTGTAACACTGATTTTGTTGCTTTACATTTTTTTACCGTACAGGAATGATGTAGCTCATGTCCAGTCGTTTTTTTTTTAAAAGGTTATTAAAACAGATACATTACTTATTACATTTCTAACAGTCTAATAGTGATCTATAACCTATGACATTTTAAAAGAAACCTTCCTAACACTAAAGCTAAGTGTAAGTACCACAGCTCACAGCACAGTGAGATCTATGTGGCAGCTTTCTGTTTGCATTGTGGGGGAGACGGTGTATCATTAATTGTCTGTGTGGCTCACATGGGAAGGAGACGTACGGTAAGAAGCGGGAGGCAACATAATCCTTTAGCTCACCTGCCCCTAAGGTAAACATATTTGTGCTCCCATAGACCGACTCCTGCTCCCTCGCTCTCTATTTGTACTGTGTGTGTGTGTGTGTGTGTGTGTGTGTGTGTGTGTGTGTGTGTGTGTGTGTGTTACAGCAAGCTGTAAATGTGAGAGAAACACAGGCTCATGCTTCTTCTTGGTCTGACATATTTATTAGGTTCATATCTGAATGTACAAGCTAAATTGACAACAGGAAACAGACACATTACTCCCTAAATGAAAATAAAGAAGAAAAAAAAAATCAAAACACCAGCATCAGTCCACTTTACAAAAAAGGCATTTTACAACACGGCTGTCTTTCGCACCACTCCCACCTAAAACACACACACACACACACACACACACACACACACACACACACAAATGTGATCAGCTATAACGCGAGAAAGATCTTAATGTTGAAATGGCCTCAACTGACAATGGGCTGAAGTTTAACACCCATTGTCTCTCAATTAAAGTTCAGGGCACACACTGAACAATACAGCACATACCCGACGAGGTGAATGAGGCTAATGTGCAAATGTAATGGCACTTAAAGATGACTGTATCGTACCAAATGCCATTATGCATAACATCACACCATACCCGTAGCTACACTGCACACACAACACACTTTCAAGGTGAAGACGACACACACACACACACACACACACACACACACACCAAAACACAAAGGGTCAGACGCAGTGCTTAGGTTTGGCGAAAGACGAGAAGATGAAGTATTCTGACCCTGTGCACACCCTGACAAAAAAACAGCCCTGTTTTTCTCCTCTAACCCTGACTTAAACCAACGCTTACACTCTGTGCAGCTCCACTTCAAACAGCTCTGCGCTGAACAGATAAAAGCAAAAATATCTGTGATCTAAGACGAATCTTCAAAGTCTTTCTTTGACATGTGGCATCTTCTCCTACTGCTGATAACTCTATCACATAACTAAAAAAAAACATGAGAGAGGGATCAAACAAAGACTGCTTTAGATAAATCTAGACCAGTGACACCATTGCGAGAAAGGAGGCTACTTCACAGATATGAAACCCAGTTGTAACACTGGCGGGAAGACACACTTTGGCAGAAAGCATCGAAGAAAAAGTATTCTAAAGTATCTACATAATTCACTCGTTCAAGTCAAACATTCCCACCTCTCTGAGTGGGGAGTAACGTGGCGGCGCTTGGCACCGCCAAATACAAACCAAAAGTGCTTCTCGAAAAAGTGCTTTTAAAATAAATACAACAATCTATGTTAATCGTTCCGTAGGCATTTATATGCAATTAAAGTCAACTCCTGCCCTGAGAAAGAGAGAGACGAGGAGAGAGATAAAGTAAAGCATGACTGCCGGGCACACGCAAACTTCAAGGATAATTCTGGTTTACTACAGCTGGGGTCTTGTTTTTGTAGTTTCGCTATGAAATCTGTTTTGACAAGATCAACAAGTTAAATGTTGATAACATGAGGAAATAAGATCAGTCTTTTTAACACGCCAACACTTCTGTTAAATTATCTAAACAACGTTACTTTGGATGAGCACACATTCACGTTTTCCTCATAGTGTTGATAGTATGGCTGTCACGCACGATTATTGTTCTTTTTGATTAATTTGACCAGTATTTTAATGATCAAACCCATTCATTATTTGATCTATAAAAGGGATACTTAAGAGCCACTTTTGGGAAATGACAGGAAACCAGGAGCCATTTACAGCAGTCCCACACACGCAGGGGCATTTCTTGGATTTTTGGAAAATGGTCCACACTGGTAAATTGAGTATCACTGGTCCATAAACTGACAGTAAACAAGTGATGCCAAATAGAAGGTTTGGTCCGACCAACAGTGCAAAATCCCCCAAAATACTTAGTTACTTATAGATAAAGGGCTGAACAACTCCAAACTATGTCAGCTGATGAGGATTTGGCTGGGTTTTTTTTTATAAATGCATTCATTTTTCATATGTTTATATGTGTGTGTTTGTGTGTCTGCATGCATGTAATTGCCTACACAGGAGACGTAGAGGGGAAAGATAGAGAGACAATATTTGCCAAAGAGGGAAAGATGGAGAGAAAAAGGAAACAAAAATAAAAAAGGAGAGAAAATAAATCAATAGATAAAAATAAAATATATATCTATATATTTTAAAAAATAAAATAAAAGATAAATAGATTAAAAAAATGGTCTGTTCAATACGAAAATTCGACTATTTGCTCTTTTTTTTCTGCATAACCTTTGAACAGGGATTGGTGTGACATTCAGTGTTACCGCGACAATCAAGTAACATCATGAAAACTACGCTAACAACAGGTCGGATACGTGCAGCAACAATGACACTAGATTTCAAACAAAAGCCAGACTGTATTGCATTAACATGCTGAGAGCAGAGGGCAAAAGATGACGTTACGATATCTCAGAGCCTGACTGAGTTGGCAAAGCTTCTCCGTCTTTGGGCAGCTGCCCCCCTGTTTACACCAAAGAGCAGTGTGAGGAGCACTCACTCTGCAGCTAAATCTGGAGACCCCAGAGGTACACTGCACACTGACTGACAAAAAAATAAATAAATAAATAAACAACTGCTCAATTTGAAGAAATCTCAGTTGATTGAGGGGTCTTCGGCTGATGATTCGGATCTCCTACTTTGAGGGGGAAGCCCTTGTTATATATTAGACAAAGAAAAGCTGCAAATAAGGAAACTGTCAGGAGGTAATGTTAGACACGTCAACTAGCTGACTATCAGAACCGGATATTTTCAATCCATCAGCTGGATTATCAACAAATTTGTTCAGCTCCTGCTGATAATAGTCCCTCATTTCATGGGAAAAGTTTGTCCTTGCAAGTTTGATGACAAAAGTTAAAAGTTGAAGCAGCAGTTTTTTTTTAATGTATAACTTTGTTTTCTCTTCTAAATACGATGGTGTAAACTGGTATTTTGTTTAAAACCGACAACAGAAAAACAAGACCCAAGTTCTAATAAACCATAATCCTTTCATCACAAACACGGAGGATGCATCGCAGACAACCGACTCACATTCACGCACATGCACACTCCCAAACCTCCACGTAGGAAGCATGTAGCAGAGGAACAGGAACTGATGCTGGAGTGTTAACCAAAACAGACATCATTATTGCCTCATTTCAACAGTACAACACACACATACAATACACACGTTGCAACCTGCGAAACAACCGCCTTTCCGTACATTGGATTTATTCCAAAAATAGATATAATGTTTATATATACTGTTTACATTTATATTACGTTTACATATTACCAAGAGTAGCCACAACCTAATACAGGTTCAAATTTCACAATATTACATTTAAACAGCTCTGAGGGTGATATGAATCGGTATGTGCACATCACTGTGTTTTTTTGCACGTGTGTATAGTTTTGGTTGTGTATTCATGTGTGTATGACACTGTGTGCGTGTGTGTGTGTGTGTGTGTGTGTGTTACACAGGTGTGCTTTCTTTGTATCTGCATACCTCTCCTTTGACCTGAGAATGCACTCTGTACCTCAGACAGAGCTCAAACACACATACACACACACATCTACACACATGGATACAACAGCACACACACCTCTACACTACATGAATCTCTCAGAGGTTTGAGGAGGAAGTGACGCATGATGCTCCCAAATCTGAAGCTCTAAATCAACAAATAGGGAGTGTTTGTGTTCCGCATGATCGAAGCAAAGAAATCTTACTCGGGTTGAGAAATTATTTCAGCAGCATGTATGAAAAAAGCCAAATCATTATCACTCACACATTTGCACTAATAAAATGTTTGCCTGTCATGTACAGTGAGATGCTGAGGAGACAATGGCGGCTAGCTTTACAAGCATCTTGGCTTTTGTAATCTTGGCTGATTATTTGAGTATTTTTTTTTTTTTTTTTACTAAAGTGTAAACAGTCAAATGCTCTAATAGAAAAACTCTCTGGGTTGTGATTTAATGCCCAGAGATCAGACATGCATTCTGAAATTCAATGCTGAATTTAATAAAGGTCTAATTTTAAACTGTGTTTGTTTAGCTGGCACTCAAACGCTCATCACATCAAGAGTGTTGTCACTCTCTCAAGTTCAAAGGGAAAATCACATTTTAAAATAGTTCATATGTAAAAGAATTTGGCTTTGGGGATCTGGTACAATGAAATGTTCTTTAAAACTCACATTCCTCTTTGAATTGTAATTATGTTATGAAGGTGCAGGAGAGTCAGTGTACCTTTGTGAAGATATGGGTTATCCAGCATTCATACCGTTAAGGGCTGTTTGACCTCAACACTGAGCGTCTGCCGTTCTTCGGACACAAAAAGGGTGTTGGAGGGCTGCTAACAGGAAGCGAAGGTGGCACTGCTGTGTTGAATGGACAGGTATGAAGCATGGGTGAGTGTTTGTGTGTGCTGCATCGTTAGGCCGGTCCATTGGTAGAAGGCTGCGTCTCTCTGTAAGAAATAAAAAAAAATTAGGAACATTATCTGCCATTGAGACTTCTGGCAATGAACTATAGAAAAAGAGAGACATAGTCTCTCCAGCATGTCCTGGGTCTTCCCCAGGGTCTCCTACCGGTGGGACATGCCCTGAACACCTCACCATGGAGGCATCCGGGAGGCATCCTAATTAGATGCCCGAGCCACCTCATCTGGCTCTTCTCAACGCGGAGGAGCAGCGGCTCTACTCCGAGCACTTCCCGGATGACGGAGCTTCTCACCCTATCTCTAAGGGAGAGCCCAGCCACCCTACGGAGGAAGCTCATTTCGGCCGCTTGTACCCACAGTCTTGTTCTTTCGGTCACTACCCAAAGCTTGTGACCATAGGTGAGGGTAGGAATGAAGATCGACCAGTAAATCAAGAGCTTTGCCTTTCGGCTCAGCTCTCTCTTCACCACGACAGATCGGTGCATAGTCCGCACCGATCAGCCTGTCGATCTCCCGCTCCATCCTTCCCTCACTCGTGAACAAGACCACAAGGTACTTAAACTCCTCCACTTGGGGCAGAATCTCCTCCTCGATTTGGAGAGGGAACTTCACCCTTTTCCGGCTGAGAACCATGGCCTCAGATTTGGAGGTGCTGATTCTCATCCCGGCCGCTACACACTCGGCTGCGAACTGATCCAGTGAGAGCTGGAGGTCACGGCCTGATGAAGCCAACAGGACCACATCATCTGCAAAAAGCAGCGACCCAATCCTGAGGTCACCAAACCGGACCCCCTGAACACGTTGGCTGCGCCTAGAAATTCTGTCCATAAAAGTTATGAACAGAATGGGTGACAAAGGGCAGCCCTGGCTGAGTCCAACCCTCTCCGGAAACGAGTCCCACTTACTACCGGCAATGCAGACCAAGCTCTGGCACCGGTCGTACAGCCCGTGTCAGGGGTCCCATACTCCCGGAGAACCCCCTGCAGGACTCCCCAAGGGACACGGTTGAATGCCTTCTCCAGTCCACAAAGCACATGTGGACTGGTTGGGCAAACTCCCATGCACCCTCAAGGATCCTGCCAAGGGTCCAGAGCTGGTCCACAGTTTCACGACCAGGACGAAAACTGCATTGCTCCTCCCGAATCCGAGGTTCGACTATCCGGCAGACCCTCCTTTCCAGTACCCCTGAATAGACCCTACCAGGGAGGCTGAGGAGTGTGATCCCCATACAGTTGGAACACACCCTCCAGTCCACCTTCTTAAAAAGAGGGACCACCACCCCAGTCTGCTAGTCCAGAGGCACTCCCCCAATGTCCACGCAATGCTGCTGAGACGTGTCAACCATGACAGCACCACAACAACCCGGTGCCTTTAGGAACTCTGGGCGGATCTCATCCATCCCTGGGGCCCTGCCACCGAGGAGCTTTTTGACCACCTCTACAACCTCAGCCCCAGAGATGGGAGAGCCCACTTCCGAGTTCCCAGGCCCTGCGTCCTCACCGGAAGGTGGGATTGAGGAGGTCTTCGAAGTATTCCTTCCACTGATCCACAATGTCCCAAGTCCCCACCATATGGGTCTGCTAGGTCTGGCCGGCGTCCTCCCCCACCATCGGAGCCAACTCACCACCAGGTGGTGATCGGTTGACAGCTCTGCCCCTCTCTTCACCGGAGCGTCCAAGACATGCGGCCACAAGAACGACGACACGACTACAAAGTCGGCCATCGAACTGCGGCCAAGGGTGTCCTGATGCCAAGTACACAATTGGACACCCTTATGCTTGAACATGGTGTTTGTTGTGGACAATCTATGGCGAGCACAGAAGTCCAATAACAAAAGACCACTCGGGTTCAGATCGGGGGGGCCATTCCTCCCGATCACGCCCCTCCAGGTATCACTGTCGCTGCCAACGTGAGCGTTGAAGTCCACAAGCAGAACGAAGGCGGAGGGAGGCTACCCTCTCGTCTACTGGGATAAACTCCAACATACAGACACTGAGCCCGGGGGCAATATGTATTGCCACCCCTGCCCGGCGCCTCTCACCAGTGACAACTCCAGAGTGGAAGAGAGTTTTAATTTGTCATACGCGTCTACATGACGCAGGTAGTTCGAACCCACTGAATGGTAAGTGCGACGGATAAACCTGCGACGTGCCCGCAAAAGTGTCCCGCATGGATTCAGCTGCCGGAGCATTTCATGATGGTCTCCCTTTTGACACGCAGACCATGTTTCTGCTTAAAAGTTATCCACATTGTTCGGTATCCAAATAGTTGTCCAGGTCCCAGCATCTCTGATGATGTTGCCCTCCTAACAACATTTAATGAAGAATATCCGCCCCCTTCTCTGTAGTGCGAGGTCTTTTAAGCGTGATTTAAGGGTTACAATTGATATGTGTATTTCATGATGCGAGGAGAGTATTTCAAGAATCACACTTATATGTATGTCCCTTGTTGAAGTATTGCACTATCAACTCAAGCTCCTCTCCCATCCTGGTAAACACCTGAAATTTTGCGCTCGCTCTGCTATTGCGGTATCCAGTGTAAACAGGAAATGATTAATGACTGATGCCTGACAGACTTGGAATTAGCAAGTACCCTTTCCGGTTTCATGAAATGTATTTTGTGATCTGTGAAATGTATTTGTGTTCTGTGAAATATATTTTGTGCTTTTTAAATATTTATTACTATTGTCCTCAGGGCCACCGTATGGTGGACTGATTAGGCAGACTATATAAAGACACAACGACATCTAGTGGATTTTTTTAGCATAATATATCTAAACCGAATGATAGAGATGGCTCAATCAGGTCGAGTTAAATTCGACACATTCTTCATTGTGATATAGAGACTCAAAATGTGCTCTGCCAAACAGCTGAGCAGGATGTTAATGAGAAGAAAATGATCAGTTGTAACCCACAAACCACTTTTTTTTAGCTTTTTTTTTTAGGTCAGATATGTTAGGATTCTCATAATAGGGCTCATTCTTGGGAGGTGTTTTACTGAGGATTTGTTTTGTGTGGTTATCGCACCCGTTTTATTCAGATGTATACAAACACTGAGATTACCACACCTTTTTTTGGACAAAACTTCAAAACCTTTCCATGACTTTTTAAGGACCCATAACATTTTTTTCAAGTACCTTGTAAGAACCATGCATGACTTTTTGAGGTTTTCTTTGACTTTGGGAACACTGGGAAAAAAAGCGCACACACGCAATGTATACAGGAACACACACTTACTGTGTGACAACTGCCGACTGGTTAGTTGGACTGGCGGTTGTTGGGTTGGAAGAGTCTCCATGTTTCTTTCCCTTTTCGCTGTCTTTCTCATTGCCTTTCGCCTTGTCTTTGATGGAGAGTCCCTCCACTGGCACCTTATCTGCCTCACTGCGAAAAAAAACAAATACAACTGTGACTAACAAAAGGGATAACCAGGGATCATCACCTGAACTCACAACATAAAGAACAAACTGCAGATGCAACTGTCTGCTTTGGCTACATTTCCCCACAGCTGTCTGCTTTCGGTTGTCAACACTGGCCTTTACCATGTCCAGTGTGTGAATCCCACTGTTACTGCCAACATGTAGCTGGTGAGTTGGGAACACAGTTTCTAAGGTTTGTGCTGAGGTAGTTATTCTAAAATTTAAAGTTGTACCTATTTAACTGTAGCATGCTTACAGATGCACTGTTTGTTAGTAACTTGCTAATGAATATGTTGATTTGTTAGAATGTTGATATACCTGATTGGTAGTAACTTCTGTTCAAAGCATGCTAGCTGACATACTGTTAGTAGTGTCGGTGCTCTGAGAGAAAATAAATCATATCAACTTGGTTCTTATTAATGTTACGACTGTGACAATTATTAATTGTATCATAACAACAGTGATACTGCTCTCTTTTGGTGTAATTTCACAAACACAGGCCACCATTTGATTTCTAAAATGCTGATTAGAGGTTGTTCTAGACTTAAAGTGTTGAGAACATGAAATAGGCCTTGCATAAGGAAAGAGGTCCTTTAGGTTCTCTGGAAGCCACCAGTTGTGGGTTAGTATATTTTTGTGATGAATTAGGCTCATCCTGAATTATGGCAAGGCATTGTTAAATCACATCCTGTTAAATGCAATGAGCAAACAAAAACATATGGCACCATTTGTACTCATGGTGGCCTTTCAAAGCCTTCATACAACTTCAGGAACACATTCGGCACTCCAGAGCAAAGACCTCAAGCACAACATACCGTCTGACCGCTGGTCTGAATACTCTGGAGTCAAGCGGAGATGAGAAAGGAGGGAACAGACAGTAAGGAGGGCAATATCAGAAGAAGAACAGAGAAGGTGGAGGTAACATTGCGTGGGAAAAAGAATGGGAGTAAAGGAAAAGAAGGGGTCCATAAAGTCGCTTTTACACAGAGATTGCGCTATAGGGCCGCAACAAAGTCCCCCCTTTACACCGCTCCTGCATTTTTACACAGAACCAAACGATGGCGGTGTCATTGCTTTTCAGTGTGTGATTACATACTGCATCGCGGCATCCCGCAATCTAAAGAGGTATGACAGACATGACATTTAACACGCGAGCGTCCGACTTTAGCGTGATATTTAATATATGCCTCAGCAGGGCTTTCGAAGCAAGAACAAAGGCTTAACACGTCAATCACAATCATTAACGGACTCCGTTATATCACAACTGATTTTATCCTCTGCTCGGAGGGTGAGGAGCTCACGAATCTCATCTTTCTTACAGTTTGTGGATATTTACTGCCGCTGTCACTCTTTGAATTGGTTGCTGCTTGCTACAGCTGCTTTTTAAATCTCCCACGGTGGGTCGTACACATTAACACATCAAATTTTCACACCCATGCTGCCCATGGTCACATCTTTCCGGCTTTACATTTCTTTTATACAGACCTTGTTGTGGCGCTGTCACTACCTTAGAGGCAAGACCACTCTGTCCCTCCTTCTATTTTCCTGACATTATATACAGAACCGCGAGGCGGCGTAAAGGTGTGATATTCCCACCTTGAGCATGCAGCGTAAATGCGACTTAGAAGTGCAACAGAAGAAGGGGGACACACTGCACCAGTCAACACAGTCAACATATAGTTTCTGTGTGAGTGTGTCTACCTGCTGAAGACTGCCCTTTCATTTTTGGCGTCCACGGTGAGTCGAATCGTCTCCTTTCCAGCTCCCGTGGTGATGGTCTCTGTGGTGACTGTCTCACTGGCTGCCGACTCTGTCTTGCCTTCTTCCTCATCGCTGTCTGAGCTGCTGGAGGAGGAGCTGTCTGATGCCACCAGCGGAGCTTTTCTTGCCACACACACACTCCACACACACGCTGCAGAGCATGGGGGGGGGGGAGAAATCACCTCGTTTGAACACGGATGTGTACAGATATAACAGAAGAGGTCAAATTACCACAGAAGTAAGAGACTGAGATGCAGCAGTAATAAGCTGACAAAGGCATTTAAGTTTGGGTTTCTATGACTCTATGAACCTTACTGTCACATCACTTATCTCAGTCGATTTTGCCGACGAAAAGATTACAGGTTCAAATCCAGTAGATGAAAATGTATTCCAAAATTGTTTTTTACAAGTACAAATTTTTTACAAATAATGTGCTTTTAAATGAAAGAGTAACCTTACTTTTAAAACCAGTTCTAACTGTTTCAGTGTTTATCTTTTTAACAATATAAGTTAAAAATATAATATAAACATGCATCCAATGATTATGTAGTTGAATGTGCCATGCTGCAGCAACTCACGGTTCTGATTTGGTTTGGTGTTGCCTGATCCGCTGAGCTCCGAGTCCACAGGAGAGCTGCATCTGGGGCCTGTTTCAGAGCTGGGGACATAAAATCACAAAGATAAGAAGACCTGCAGAAAAAAACAACACAGGCAATAAATGACAGACACAGCCATTGAAATTTAAGGGTGAAATTGTGCCGTTATAGTGTGTCTCTATGGTTGACTCTTCCATTTTTTTTTTTAAATTCTTCAACAAACAAACAAACAACGGAGATACGTTTGGAGACAACAGGTACAATCAAGGCTTAAAGGTAGTTGTTTAACTTCAAGCTGTAAAAACATTTCAGAAATAGACGCTAACTGACATTATGCCTATGTCCCCACATTAAATATTATACTTGATTACATTAAAAAATATATTTTTCTATTCTTTACTCTTTGTTTTAAGTGTTCGTTTTTCACTTAACATTTGTGACTGACATTGCAATTTGCCAAAGCTTTCTCAGAAAATTTGTCACTGCAAAGGGAGCGAAACACTGTTCACATACAATTGCATTCCTCAGCTTAGTCTAGGAGCAGTGTGACATTACAGGCTTAATATGATATTCTTAAGAATTTCAGAGGTTTAATGAATTAGTCTTTCTCTTCCAGTTCAAATTAATGAGGATTTTATTGTTGCACAACTGTTATTCTGGGGGATGCTTTGAGTTTTGCAATGACTGAAATGGTAACTCAAAAATATTATCAGTATATATGTTATTACAATTTTGTCAAAACACACACACACAGACACACACACAGACACAGACAGACACACACAGACACACACACACACACTCACCAACAGAAAGGCTGGAAGTCGGTGAACTTGGCCCATCCTTTTTCCTCTGCTTCTGTGGCAGCTGGTTGGGAGTCTGGAGTGTCCCAGGCGGAAAAGCCCACTCCTGCTGCAGGAGCCTTTGAGTTCACTTCCCCAAAGTCTGCTATCCAGCCAGAGCCTGAATGTAAAAAGCATCACACACTCTGCAGTAGTCACACGCTCAAACCTGCTTTAGCCATAGCATATAGGGAAAAATGCATTACTATAGAACATAAAATGTCTCACTTTTTGTTGCCTCAGTCTGGCTAAGGCTCAAGAAAGGATCCAGGTCATCTTTAGCATCCTCTCCTTCTGAGTCGGAGTCTGCTGCTCTGTCCTCTGCCTCCGAAGCTGTTGTCCTATCACAATCTTTACTAACCGCTGGGCTCTGGGATGATCGTGACCCACCAAACCTTCAATCAAGCAGGACCTTTTACTTCGTTTGATTGATGACAGTTATTTCACATACATTGATAACAACTTGAAGCACAATGCTGAAATAAAATCCAGAACACTGATTGCATCTGTATTTACTGCTGCGTATTGTGTATTTACCTGTTACGGGACTTGGTTTGTGTTGCAAAGTTGATCTCTTTCTCCTCCCAAATGTCCTCTTCATCATCATCAAAGGGCTGAATCTTCTCTTTGGAACAGGCCTCAAACACAGCTGTATTTGCCTGCAAAGGACAGGCAGATGTATCAAATGTGTTAGATTTATTCGATGTACATCAATATTCATAATTCTGCATAACAAATGCTAAAGCTAAAGTCTCAAATGTGTGGCTGTTTGTTTTTGATTTTTTGGCCCCTAACAGAGTTCTCCAGGGATGACATTTTTCTAGAGGCCAACCTGGAAGCTAACATCACCCTGGTTCCCTCATCAAAAAGCCTGTGGAAGTTTTGCGGTACACAAACATTTTTGATACTTAGGAGTTTTGTTCAGCAAGATAATCTTCACAAAAAAACATTGCTACCAGGATTTTTGAAGCCTAAATGCAGTCGCCAGAGAAAAAAAGCTATTGCTGGGCTAAAACAAACTTGACTATGGTCACGTCGCTACCACTATGAGGCTGTAAAGCCATGTTCAGCACGTTTTGAGGAGATTACGTTCTGCAGTCTCATTTAGCCACTTGTTAGCAACCGTCTTTTTTATGTTGCAAAACAAAATGTGAAAGTCTCTTCCGGGTTTCGGGGTTTAATGCATATTTGAGAGTTAACAATGACATTTACAGCTCCAAAATATTACAGAAACACAACTTCATAGAATAAATATGTGAATACATTTGTGTAAACAATCCAAATAAACTCACAGTGTCCTGGCCTGCATCGATGTTGATATTGATCTCTGCAATTCGGTCAAACGTTGCTCTGCCACAAAAATAGAAACCATTCAGTTGACACATAATAACAACAGTTTACTGTCATTGAGGAATGTACCACTGTCATTTACCCAATGCTGTCATCGTGATCAGTAAACTCCTCGTCATTGAAGCCAAACTGATCCACAAAGTTAGCTGTCATCTGCTGGATCTGGTAGTCTGAAAAGGCCTAATTCACATCACACATCATAATTTGAATTAGATTGCTATCTCTGCTAACACAAACAATATTTTGCATATGTGTGGCTACGTATTTGTACCTGCTGCAGTGTCAGTTCTTTAGGAAAGGGGCTCTCCATATCGTCCTCTGAGGATGGGCGCGGGTTTCCAGTGCCAATCTGGAGATGGACGAAACACCACACACAAGAAGTTTGAGTGTGTGTCATTACAAACAGCTATTATGCACTGTGGATGAGCATATGTGTGTGTTTACCAGGTCTATAGTGTTCTTTCTATTAGTCTCCGACAGGGTCTGGTCCACAAAGGTTTCCCAGCGCCCTCTGTAGTCCTCTGGCAGCTCTACATCCAAAAACACAACATCAGCATTAAAAAAGCAATATTCCAGTAAAGAGGGAATTATGTAAATCCCTTCTTTCTTTAACACAGGAATGTGAGTACATTTGTCCACACAGACAAACCTGTGATGAGGCTACTAATCTGTGTGTGAACCGGGCCCTTCTCCAGGTTGTGGACGACTGTGTTGGCAATCCTAGTCAAATGTCCCATGTAACCTCTCCTCATACCACCTTCTGACCTAAACACAGAAGTAATAAAAATTATCATAAACTTAATTTATAGAACACTTTTCACACAAGGAATGCAGCTCAAAGTGCTTCACAATAAAAAAATGCAACGCAAAAAAACCCCAAAACAAACAAACCAACAAAAAAAAAAAAAAACAGAGAACATTTACAAGAATTTCATTAACTAAAAGCCAGGCTTAATAAATAGGATTTCAGTTGTTGTTTAAAAATGTTCACAGAGCCTGCGTCTCTTACAGCTTTTGGAATGGTATTCCATAATTTCGGAGCATAGTTCACATAAGTTGCGCCACCTATTTTCTTGTACATATAACTATTTGTTTTTAAAAAAACAGCAGCAGATGATCTGAGAGCTTGTAAAGGGTTATAGAATGAATGACAGAGAGTCTGCAATGTAGGCCAGTGCTAAACCATTAAGAGCTTTAAAAACCAGTAAAAGAAACTTGTAATATATTCTAAAAGATACCGGGAGCCAGTGGAGTGTAGCTAAAACCGAGGTAATATGCACCCTCTTCCTTGTTTTGGTGAAAAATCTGGCTGCACGATTCTGAATAATTGCTCAAGTCTCTTAATTGACTGTTTCAGAAGGCCAGTAAAAAGAGCATTGCAATCATCTAATCAATTTTAAAAAAAAGGCCACTGCCTGTTTGCAAATGTCATCATGCCATTCCTTACTGTATCTTATCGTTTTCTTCCCAAGCCTCCAGAATCCTCTGGACAAGGTGGCAGTGCTGAAACAACTTGTGAGAGACAAAGACAGGAGTCAATCAATTGTTTTCATTCAGAAATAACCACCCCAGTGGCTCGTTTCAGGAGATGAAGACAAGCAAAGACACCTACATGAGTCACCATTAAATTGTGTGCAGAGTTTTCACTGGTGGCTGAAGGTTCAGAAGGGGCGTCAGTCAATCCTTGCTCTTGTGAAGCATCCTGTTGAGGCATGAACTTTTCCTGGGATCCCAAGCCAGGCTGAAGTCTCATTTCATGGGCACACGGCCGGAGAATGGCAGCAACACAAAGCTCCACTTGGAGGTGCAGGAAGTTGTTCCATGTGTACTTGAAGAACAAGTCCTGAAAAAAGGGCATATTTAACATTTGGTGCTCTCTCAATATTGTTCTCTGGAAATGCAGTATGTTTGCTAATCTCACCAGAAGCAGGTCCATTGTATTGAGTCGGCAGAGTTCCTGTGCTACGACCGCGTGGCTTGCTGAGCTCGTATACAGCAGAGAGGCCACCAATCTGGCTACGTGCAGACGTGTGTTCCCTAATGGCTCCTCCAGCACACCCAGAGTAGTCAGCATGGGATTTCTCTAAAAGTGCACAGATGGAGGAATTAAGAAAACAAAAGCCTAAAGGTTAAGCAGAGTTTTATTATACATGTGCTACTACTGTACAGCAAATGTTAAACGGCTGAGAACCAAACATAACTGTTGAAGAAAAGGGTTGTCACAGCAAAAATAAGAGCATGCTTGATATTTATATCATGTTCCACACTCTGCAAGTGAAAAAGTTTTCCTCTGTGAGTTTTGGTGTTGGATAAGCCCTTGATGTATTATTGATGTTTTCCATAATGCCTGTGACTAGCACCTGGATGACTTAAGCCATGTTCAGGCCAAAGATTTAAGACAAGATGAAACCATTTCAGGTCATTGCAGGAGGAAAGATGTAACAGTGTGAAGTGTCCGGTCCCAGCTCGACTTAGGCCGACTGATGGTGTTACCTTTAACTCAGCTTGTCAAGTCCTCAGCAGCTGGTTTTAGAATGTAACAACAGAAGTACAGAGATTATACACAGTCTCATCTAGTCCTATTAGTGTAAACTTGCAGTCTTGCAGAACGTCTGAGACTGGCACTTTACAAGTAGTTGTGTTTAAACTCGTTTTATTGCAAATCTTTGGTGTGACCTGAATGTCGATTAAACACAATTTGAGATGACTGTGTTTCCACTTAGTGACGTTATGCAACTGCGTTATGTGCGATAACATTCCAAGAAGCATGGCGATGGATGCTCAAAACATTAGCAGGTTTATTTCTATTGCAGCCACCGCACTAGCTGTTATTATTTCCAATCGAATGCGACATAGGCGTGTTATGCGAGCGATAATGGAAAGGCAAGCCTCCTATACGTGGGAGCGGCCACATATGAGGGATTTCTGGGAGGTGATTGTACATGATTTCACAGAGGAATTGTGGATTCAAAACTTCCGGATGATCCGCTCAACTTCTGACAAATTATGTGATGCAATAACACCTCTTGTAGCGGCTGCTGCATCATGCCCGAAGGAACCGGTTCCTCCTGACAAGCACATAGCCATAGCATCATGTGACCTACAAAAGCAGAAGTTTTGCAAAATATAGCTTTTTTGAATCACCAAAAATAGAACCTCGTAAAAACGTTTTCACAACAAATGTGACTTTTTTCAAAATTGATATGTTTCCATTAGGTGTATTTTATATTTGCAGTTTCAATTTATACAATTTGAAGTTTAATAGAAACCTGCCTACTGCTGTGATCTCTCATTGATTGATAACTATCATTATATATGTTTATTGTGTGTGGCATGTTATGTTATACTACCACAGCCAATATAAAGGACAGATAGATGATCATATCTTTGTACCTTAGGTGGCTGCAGAAGCAGCTGGTGGAAGTGTATCAGGTGTGGCTGGATGGCCAACAAAATGCTGCTGTTAACAGTGTAACTTCTCTCAAATCCCTGAGCATCCATTACACCATCAACCCTGTCATAAAAACAGACCAAACACACGACACACGCACATCAAAAAAATGGTCACACAAAGAACATGTGACTAAACTTCACCAGGCCATGTGGTCAAATGAATAATGACATTAGCAATCTGTACTAAGTAGATCTAAATAGTATTCTTTATACACAGTTCAGATTTGCTCTAAAGTCTCACACTCACACAGGCCTCCTGATTTCCAATAATGTGAGAAGAACTTGAATTCCATTGACGATGCAGCTCTCAGTACACTCTGCTGAGAACATATTCTGCAGCAACTGCTCCACACACTCCTGCCTGTGGAAACACAATGCAGCATGTCATCGCCTCCACATCTTGTCAAGAGAGTGCAAATGTGTGTGTGTGTGATTGTGTGTGTCTGCATATGTCTGTCTGACTTACGACTCCAGCACAGTCAGCAAAGGGTCAGGCTGTGAAATCTCTTGGAGCTGATTGGCCTGGTCTCTGCTCAGCCGAATGATGTCGCACAAAGTCTGAGATGCATTCGACTGCCTCTGTGAGAAAAATAACACAAATACAAACAGAAACACTCAGTCCTGTAAACTGTGTATTTAAGAGTCTGTGGTTGACAGTGATAGTATGTTTTATCACAGAAGAGAGTTACTCGTTAATATAAAAATATTGAATGTCCCTCTACCTCTTCATCTCTCTCAGGGTGAATAAGCTCTATGAGTCTCTGGGCCAGCTTCTCTTCATTAAGCCACTATTGAGAAAAATATCACATTAGAACTGCAAACAACATCAATGTGAAAAGGGTAAAAAGTATGAATGTGGGTCCGTTTGTCTCATACAATAAGTGTCTCGAGTCGGAGAGGGGGCGGCTCCACACAGCTGATAAGTCTTAGGAGCACGTCCATCATGGCTGATGTATCAATATGCTTCAGGACCAAGGAAAGGAAGCCCTCCTTCCGTCGCAGGAAACTGATCACCTGAACACAACAGAGGGCAGAGGAAACACCATACACTGAAAAAAGGTGGCGGGGTGAGGCTCTGAGTGGTTGGAAGACTAGAAAACGCTATACAAGTGCAGTTCATTTACCATTACCTCACTGTCAACTGGGATTATTTCTTAGATAGAAAAGAGATTATCGCGAGAAGGTGGGATATTGTTTCTGCAAAGACATGTTTGTTTTTTAACGCAATTTGTAGTGATTTGAAAAGCAAAAAGCAAATTCCATTCACCTCAAAAAAATTGGCACTGTAGATGTGTATTTCAAAAAAAATCTGCAAATGTTCTTTTAAGTCTGCTCTGTCAGTTTCAACATTTAGCACAGAAGTTTAAACTATACCATCTTCATTGTGCAATACTCAACTAGCTTCAGGGATGAGCCTTTTGCAAACATTATCACAAACTATAGATAGTCTCTATACAACTGAAATACAAGCCTACAGATTTACACACAAATAAATGTTGCAGTGTGGACAATTCCAAACATTTCCATCTAAAACCTTTGCAAATATATGAAAATATCATTAATAGTAGTGACATTTTTGTGAACTGAGAACAAGTGGCACCAATAGCCACAGCTACTTTTAATACGTCCAGGTTACAAAAGTCACCAGAATCATTTCAAATCATTTCTCTGGAAAACAAATATCCACTCAAAATGTCACAGTTTTCAAGATATCTGTTTCCAAACTAACCAGCTGGTCAGACGGATGCGCCAACTGACCTTGACATCCTCAGGCTCTACCACAAAGAGGGTAAAACCTGAACTATAGTCGCTTTTCCATAGAACCAGAGTTCCTAGTCCCTTGATCAGTTTCGTGTTTCCTCCACAGACAGTACTCTCACATGTGGGCGGAGTTGTTGTCACTTACTGCTCCATTCAGCAGCACGTGCTGTATTTCCGTGATCACCGGTGATACAGTGTTAAGTCTGCACCCTGTTTGTTGTCCACAGAATGGGGCTGCACAAAAAAAGCAGGCAGCAGTGAGAGTCTCTTGATAGGATATTTATAAATTGGGGGTTTCGGCATTGACTCCTTGTCAGGCAAGAGTGGGGGTTTATTCTTCCTGAGCACATCAAACGAAGCTCCGACAGTACCATACGTTCTTTTCTCAGAGTGAGGATTAGGAAACCTTATGTCTCCGGCAGTCGGCCTTGTGAATGAAATTTTTAATCTTCCCCTCAGTCAACGGCTGCTGCTCGAGGCGGTAAACATGCTTTCATTTTAAAGTTATGGTTTACTAATGTATGGAAAACTTATCATGGTATAAATGTTGGTTAAACCAGCCATAGCTTTCCCTTGAGCACAGTGTTGATTCTCTTCTGACCGATGAACAGACTGCAGCATTTGTAGCTCCACCTTAGTACCTGATCTGTGTGCTAGGAAAGCAGAAGGGTGACCGAAAATGTGAACGGTTCTAAAAGCACTAATGTTTTCACAGTGGAAACGAAAAAAAACACGTACCAAACTGAGCTGAACAGGGCTGACTTGCTGGTGGAAACTCCCCATATGTGCACTGCTTTATGTGTTCAAAAATCTGCCTCTTGGCATTTAACGAGAAATAAAACTTTACAGCTATCTTGTTTGAGAGTAATTCCCAGTGTGAGCAGTTTCTATTATCTTGCTGTAAGCATCCTTCAGACATTGTGAATTAATGCACCACAACACAAAACCACAGCTGTCATCTTCTCTGAGTGTGCCCTTTGATTTAGCTGTGTGTGCGCGAGTGTGTGTACTTGTATTACCTGCTCAGTCTTCCGTGTGATGAGGTTCCCAATTGTCTTGCTAAAGAAAGATGCCAGGAGGGGGTTAAGTGGGGACGGCTGCTCCAGGAAGGCATACAGAGTTTCGAGCAGAGGCTCCTCATTACCCAGCTTATCATTGATCACTCCCACATCACATGTCAGCAGCTCACATGCTATATTTGAATACCTGTCATGAAGAGAACACACCTGTGAGGTGCAGCCATATACTGGCTTTAATGTTTACTGTGATATAAAAGCTGACAATTATCATACCGTGAACATCTGGATATCTACAATATTTTAAAAAACACGCAACTGGACAGAGAATCTCACCTTTAGGTAGGTTCAAGGTATAAGGTAGATTTATTGGTCATTTTTTAAACTACGTTAAATAAATGAAATTGACACATATTTCCATCAAAAAAATGTTTTTAATGCTTAATTAGATTAATAAACATTTTTTAAACCAAAACTAACTGGTTTTTCAATTTTTAAAGGCCATACTGACTGATAATAATAATTATAATAAAAATAAAAATAATAACAATAATAATAATGCTGTAATACTGTGATACTGTGAACCTTTGATATTTTCTGAGGTGGTTATCGTACCAAGAAAATCTCAAAAAGTGCAGGTTTCTAGGGTTACTGTTGCAACGATACACACCTGGCAGTAAAACCAAGCAGAAACAAAACCAATTCTAATTTTCTACCTTAATAGTGTTAAAATAACTGAAAAATAAACAGGAACAGGACTGTCCTAATTTTAAAAGTTGGTTGTCAAACATGCAATTAAGTAGTTTTATATTAAAAAGCATTGCCAATGGCTTGGTTGAATATGTGGATAAAGAGCAATTTGTTTTCACAAATCCAAGCCTGCTTAAGCTCTCAGCTTTACTACAAAATGGCAAGTAAGAGACATGATGCAGTGCAGCACCAGCAAAAACATCTTTTCCTGGATACAGCACACTACATCAGCACATTCTACACAACCACCTACTTGAAGCGCTTTGTCTCCTCTACACCAGCAGGGGGATCTGTAGTGATCATACGGACCAGGTCCTGCATGCACTGGTCCTGGCACAGGAACAGGAGAAGTCTACAAATCCATTATGATAAGAAAAGAAGAACCAGTTAGTACCAACAGGAATTACTAATAATGTAATAAATTTCATAATGTGCGACTCATCTGCTAAAGCAAACAGACCTCCTGTTCTGGGCCTTGCACTCCTGCAACACATCTTCCTCGTCCATGAGCTCCATGAGCGTGACATCCTCCTTGTCCAGCAAAGCCTCCAGGTGAGAAGATGTGTGTAAGTCAAACTTCCAAAACATGGCTGACGTCACCGGCACATACACTTAGCTGTTGACCAGAAGAGGATGTGACGTGGTGGTTTAGTATCATGACCATGCAATATAAATATTCATGTAAGTGACATAACTGTGTGCTGAATAATTCATTTATATTATGTATGCTCTTACATTTGGACAAGGAGCAGTATCCTTAGATCTTGCTAAACAGCCATTTGCCTTATTGACACTGCATGGTCTTGGCATCAATCAGCAGCAGCAAATTCACACAATGAAGACACAAACACACCCACTTCGTTCATAATAACACCAGACACACAATCCCAGGAGAGAATGGCTTCATCCTGGTAATGAGAAATGAGAGACAACAAATGTTATAGCATCAATTCCAGGAAGACTTGCTCTGCCTTCCTTAGAGCCAGAGGAAGAGTTAAAAGTCAGCATAAGTGCAGAGACTAAACTAGCACTCCTCCCTGGAGAGAGCAGGATGCAATGCATCTGTAATTGAGTTAGTGCTGCACATCTGTGTATTGACATCAACCGGCTTGCTTTGAGAATATCCTCACATATACAGTTAAATCACAGGGTTCCTGCAGCTTGATTAAAGGTAGATTTAAGACTTTTTAAAGAACCAATTTTCTGATAACCAAAATTGAAGGACAATTTTATTTTACCCAAATGTTTATTGCAACATAAAGCATGACTGTCAGGTGAAATAGTTAATTATCTACATCAAAAGTTGATTAAAAAAAAAACAACCCTTTTTAGAGTGGAGCACATGAAAGACAATCAACATATCATATGATCAGTAGGTAACTATTTGGGTTACCAACAGAATTGGGAAATATCTGGCATTTCTGGCCTGTTTTCTGGGTGGTTATGTGTTTCTCAATCTGCATGTGAGATTTCACCAAATCTGTTAAATTATTTAACAAATAAACTAGATGTTACGAATTATTTTGAGATTTTACAATGCATTGTTAAAAAAACAACTTCCTACTTCCCATGTCTGAGCATTTTTAAGACTTTTTTAAAAAATTACTTAAGAGAATTTAATACCAATTAAGACCTTATTTTAAGTTTAATTAATTCAATACCTTTTAAGATTTTTTAAGGATCCGTACTAGGAACATAAGCAACAACAACTGGAGTAAGAATAATACCCTGCAGGCGGATACCTAACTTTAGTGTGTGATATGAAATGTGCAAGCGAGTGACTTCCGTGAGACCACTGACACAGTACAAAATCCATCTTAGGGGTTGGTCGTTATTTATCAGAGGGGAGGGGGTGATGTAAAACCAGATTCAGATCTTTTTTTAAGCAGTGAGGAGGGAGTAATGTTTTTCATTTGGCTTAAGGGAGGGGCATTCAACTTTAAATTGTTGTATTTTGTATTTATTTTATATACCCCAAGAACCCCCAAACCTGCAAGTGGGTTTTAAAGGCAGGTTTTCTTTAAAAATCTCCAAAAGCACACCATTTATCACTGTGAAATATGGTTATTTATAACAGTGGGAGGTTCACACATTTTGCTGCAGTCAGGGAGGCTCATCGAAAAAATTTGTAGCTCCAAGGAAGGTCATCCAAGCCACCCCCCTACTCTGATAAATAAAGTACAGTATCTTAATAAAACTGGTGTATGATTCAGGCCACCATCCATTGAAATTAAGAGCTGATTACCATGATTAACATGCTGTTTATTCAGCATGTTTGTCTAAACTATGGGAAAGGCCCCTCGTGAAAATGTATTTGATCTCAGAAAGGAGTCAGCATTCACTACATACACAAGAAGGTGTGTAACATATTATTATAAAAATTGGATGTTAAACATAATTTGCTCATTTCCAAGCATCATTAAAACGGATTGCATAACAATAACAATCTCATAGCATGCTGCCCTTCTGTATCCATCCCTTTAATAAACACATTGAGGGTAAACAAACAGCTCAGACTATGAACTTAAAACACATTCAACTGTAAATGCTTATATTTTGTATTTATTTTAAATACCCCCAGAACCACCAAACCACAAGTTGGTTTTAAAGCATGTTTTCTTTGAAAATCTCC
The DNA here is from genome assembly GCF_026936395.1 of Plectropomus leopardus. NCBI lineage: Eukaryota > Metazoa > Chordata > Actinopteri > Perciformes > Serranidae > Plectropomus > Plectropomus leopardus. The sequence goes on from NC_142182.1 coordinate 9,270,482, forward strand.
AACATTTATCATAGCTAGAAACAGTGAGATATGGGTGTTTATAGTTGAGGGATGTTCATGCATTTTGCTGCAGTCAGGGAGGCTCGAGGAAAAAAAACATTAGTAGCTCCAAGGAGGGTCATGACATGAAAAAGTCAAACCCAAGCCACCCCCCTGCTCTGATGAATAACGTACAGTCTTTAAAAAAACAAAACAAAAAAACTAGCCAATGATCCAGGCCACCATCCATTGAAATAAACAGCTGATTACCATGATAAACATGCTGTTTATTCAGCATGTTTGTCTTAATTATGAGAAAATGTATATGATCTCAGAACAGTCTGCATTCACTGCATACACTAGAAGACGTGTAATATATTTTCAATGAAAAATTTGGGTTAAACATAATTTGCTCATTTCCAGGCAACATTAAAATTGATTGCATAACAATAACAATCTCAAAGCATGCTGCCTTACTGTATCCATCCCTTTAGTAAACACGTTGAGGCTAAACAAACAGGTGTTTTTTTTAACTATGAACTTAAAAAAAATCATCCTTATTAGCTGGATGTAAATGCCATTTATCAGCACAACCACGGACAGCTTTAAGACAGGCCTTTCTGTCGTCCTAAGATCAGCTGGTGACGGTTAGCTATCACGGAGTAACCGCAATAAATCCGTTAATTGTCTTATAGGGGCAGTTATGGAAACTTCACATGCTAAGTTAGCTTATCTGCTGTTACCAATCTCTATTTACGGTGTTTTAACGGCTTTCCCTTACCTTACATGCAGGTCCCAAACCAGCCCGCTAGCGAACCATGTTGCTAACGTTGTCAAAGTATTTCAATGTGATGGCAAACGATGTTTATGTTGGATAAAAAGCTAACATCGGTCGGTCGTGTATCACGGCTGCGTAGCTAACGTTAGACGGGATGATGTCCTCCTGATTCAGCCTGTTAGCGTTACCGTTTGACCGTTTGACAGCGAGGCACATCGTTAGCTTACGTTATGTTTCTCACCCAAAACACAAGCGACTGTTACCTTTCATCCATCATTTTCATCGGTCCTCATCTGCGAGCTGAACGGCGACTTTGGCTGTCAGGTCACCCGGAGGCCCATAGCTGGCTGCTCATGTCTGCGTCGTTAGCTTGAAGGCAGTACCCTTCCCCGGCTGCAATGTCATTTACTGAGCCGCTGCACGGTGCTTGGCCTGTGTTGACACTGTCCGAAATACACTTCAGCAGGCAGGCAACAAGAAATCTGTCAGATTTGGAAATCAAAATGGCGGATACCTAAAACGTAATCAAAAGTTAAGCTGTCCATCAACCGTGTGATCACAACACCAACTCCGTTATTTATCTGCGGTCACCCTGAAAATGTGCTGTCAGTATGAAACTGGTGGCACAGCATCAACCACTGCAGTAAAATATCCAGATTTATAACTCTCAAACAAAACACTATATTTTAATTTGAGTTGTTGTAAAGAAGATGCATTTCTATGTATTAAAATCAAACATTTTATCACAAGAAATTGTTTGCTTCTCTGTTAGTGGATATCTGATGACTTAGGGACTATCCCTCACTGTCTTTTTCTTTTATTTTGCAAAGATTTGTTTTTTATTAACAGATGCTTACACTGTAGTGCAATTGTAGTTCCAAAATATATAATTTTTCCATTTGTGCATTTGAAAATGTTATTTAAATAGGAAAAGGAAAAGTGCAAAGATACCAATCAAAAACAAAAGAAAATAAGCAAAACAAACAAACAAAAAAACCCACTGATTATAGGGATACTAATACTTAATCAAAGGTACATTTGGAGGTACTAACATATGTGCATAAACTCCTGAATGGATCAGTAACGATCAGAGTCAGGAAAGGAAAACCAAGTTGTACAGCATCAATCATTATTTCTTTTATTTCCTGGTATTTTTTATTTATTTTTGCTTTGTTTTTGGTCTGTTTGTTTGTATTATTTTATATTGGCATTTTGGATTTGCATCTTGCATTATTTGTCCTCTTTTTAAATTTTATCCTAACTCTACTATAGTTTTGTCTTGCTTGTGTTTAGTAGGACTGTTTAGCTTTCTGTTGTGTTGTTTTTGCTTTTTTATATTAATTAATTAATTATATTAAAACAATAGACATAAGATTCACCATATTACCGACACATCGCAAACCATCAACATGCCACAAACAAATGCAACATAACAAGTTTAAAAAAAGAACACAACAATTCAGTAGTTGCTGTTCATATTAATATTTTACATATAAAATGTATAATTAGTTTTAGCAATATCGTGCATTGTCAGATTAAACTACCACAAAGTATATAAAGCAATTTAAACTACACACACTTCAACCAACAGAAATATCAAAGTACTGCATACATATTAATGCATCAATAGGCCTAATGATGATCCACTATCATATAATAATATAAATTTATCGTGGAGGTTCTGCATGATAAAAACTCTTACTTTTGATACTTACAGTGCATTTTGTTGCCAACACTTTTGTACTTTTATGTGATTTAGAGTATTTTTAAACTGTGGGATTGATTTTTTTTTTTTTTTACTCTGGTGATATGAATACTTACCATACCATCAATTAATCCAGAGTACCTGGATATCAAAAATATTGTATGCCTACAAGTTCATGGACTGTCAGCTATCCATGAACAGAGAAGCAAACATTTTAAGTGTTTAGGGACTGTCCCACATTTTCCGACTTCAGATTTTTGCCAAAGAGCCCAAGGGAGCGATTTCAATGTTGACAAGCCTAAAAACAAATTTATTTGCAACATGAGCACAAGCAGGCAGATGATACAAATTTGCAACCAGTGGTGGAAAGTAACTGAGTATGTTTACTGAAATGGGCTGCTGTAGCCTACCTTAGTACAATTTTGAGGTACTTTTACCTTACTCAAGTATTCCCATTTCATGCTATGCTACTTAATACATTTTGGGCCAAATATTTAACTTTACTCCACTACATTTACTTGATGATTTTAGTTTGCAGATTTGTATTATAAATGCAAACTATAAATCAACTTAAAATTATGATTAATTATTATAGATTAAACTACCCAACATAAAGTTATTAAAATGAGCTCCACCTTTACCAGCTGCAGAGTTAAGTGATGAACACATTAATGCCTCAATTTAATATTACTACTAAAATATAAGATTCTGAAATTGGCCCATTTTGCACAAGGAGTACTTTTGGGACTTTAAGTGTACTTTAATTCTAATAGGCCTTCTTTTGTAATTTTACTTAAGTAAAAATGTCACTGCAGGACCTCTACTTGTAATATTAATATTTATATTACAATATATATACACAACATATATATTCATAATATTTACACACTGTAACATTTAACTTTTACTTGAGTAAAAGCTCAAAGTACTTCTTTAATCACTGTTTGCAACTCAAACAAGCTTTAATTAAGCTCCAGAAAAAGGACAACAACGGAAAAAAATCTATCTTGTTCCTCACCTGGTGTACCAAGGACCCCCTGTGCAGTGACTGCAGTCCCCCATGCTGACTTGCTGCCCCTGAACAAGACTTTGCCACTGAGTCAGGTTACAGGTCTGCACATTCATTATTTTACCATATGTGCATCTGCGGCTGGACTGTGGAGCTGCAACACCTGCAAACACAGTTATTCAAAAATACAGCATATATTAGCTGTGGTGATAATAATCCCTGCCAGGCAAAATCCAAAGCAGAGTCCAGGAACTCTGTCTTCATATATGTGGTAGAATCAGTATTCAGATCATTTATGTATGTAAAAGAAGCAATCACACAATGTAGAAATATTTCACTGCAAGTGCAAAAGTATGAGCTAAAAATGCACTTTAAGTATCAAAAGTTAAAGTTCTCATCATGCAAAACACCCCCTGTGAGTGGTATTTTATTTTAAGATTGGATCATTATTAGGTAAACTGATGCATTACCAGTATTTAAACATTGTTATTGATTAAAATCTATTTAATTTTAAGTGCTTTGTTTACTTTGAAGTTAGATCTAAAATATTGCATAAGGTTTTATAAGTTATATTTTTTGTATATGAAAAGAAACCACTGATTATAGTTGTGAAATACTCTGTGGATTGAAGCGCAATATGTACCTTTGAAACATAGCAGAGTAGAAGTGCTAAGTTGCATAAAATCAAAGTACTTCGGTAAAGTACAAGTAATACAAAAACTGTACTTGTGAAAAGTGCTTAAGTGAAGGTACTTTGTTACTTTCTACTACTGCTGTAGGATTATGTATTTCCCTGCCTGTAAAAAAAATTCTGTAGAAAATTGTTAATCCTTAATCAAAGGTGCTATCTGAAAAACCACTGCAGCGCAACCAACAGGTGACACTGGCTTTGACAGCTGTAAGCTGTGCTGAAGGTATACGCAGGCAAACAGTGTAAACCCACCTCTTTTTCAGGCCATTTACAGTGTACCCAACTATCAGCCAAAAAAAAACAAAAAAAAAACACTGGAATATAGGTTTACCCACTTCCTCCTCTGTTACTTACCCATATACCTAGTGGTAAACGAACTGCTACCATTACACCACAGCTGTAAGTTTTAAATAAGAGGCAGTGACTCCTGCCTCTGGATTAGGTTACTACATTGCAATATCAACTGGTAAACAGAAATTACAGAGATGAAGATGTTGATTTGAAATCAGAAAACTGGGGCTTTATGGCTGCGATTCACCAGAAGACTCTGACTGACTCCAGAAATAACTAAAATGAGGCCACAATTTTTAAAAATAAAATTTCTAGTGATGCTAAAAATGCTCCAACATACCGTTCAGACCTGATTTCAGTGCCGCCCTATGAAGAGGGCTTGATAAATGCTGCTCTGTTCCTTATAGAAACTCCAAGATATGGAGATACACAGTGGTGTTTGAGGTAGTTATTCTTTATTTGAGTATTTTCTTTACATGCAACTTCGTACTTTTACTTCACTACATTTCAGAGGGCAATATTGTACTTTTTCCTTCAGTGCATTTATCTAACAACAAAAGAGTTTATAAAATGTGATGTTTTGTTATGAATCAAATTCCCAAAGTTTATACAAGCACAACTGCAATGACGAGTTGATTGATCAGTCACTTGACAGAAAAGTAACTTGCCAACTACTTTGAGAAACATTAAGCTATTTTCTTTTATATATATATATAAATTTGGAGATTTTAAGTTTTTGTTTTGTTTGTTATTGTTTGTTTAGGTGGGTGTTTTTTGTTGTTGTTTTTTTAATGATTTGGAGTTTATTATATACTTTTACTCAACCACATTTCAGAGGAAAATATTGTACTTTTTCCTTCACTGCATTTATCTGACAGCTTTAGCAACCCTACAAAAAAGGAAAAGTTTATAAAATATGTTTTGTTATAAATTAAATTACCAAACTGTTTAGAAAGGCACAACTGCAATGATGATTTAATGAAGTCAGAGATATTTGTTTTTAATTATTGTAAGTCTTATAATTGTTTTTTGTTAGGGTGATGGTGTTTTTTTCCTTTTTGAAATAACTTTAAGTTTTGGTGGTGTTTTTTATCATTATTATTCGTAGTAGTAGTAGACCTAGTAGTAGTAGTAATAGTACCTCTAATAATTTTAAGTTTTGGTGGTGTTTTTATTATTATATTTATTATTATTATTAGTAGTAGTAGTAGTAGTAGTAGTAGCAGTATTACTTTTTAGATAATTTTCAGTTTTGTGAGTGTTGCTCTATTGTTTTAAATAGATTTTTTTCTTTATCTTGGTACTTTTACTTTTCACAATTGAAGTACTTTCTCCTGAATATACTTACCTACTTTTACTTAAGTAAAGGACCTGAATACTTCATCCACTGTGGACACATTTCAAATGCCAAATTCAGTCTTTACAGACGGTCCCTAACTCCCTCTCACACGTTATGTTGATATAAATATATACTACATTGAAAAGAAAAACAATATAACAAAGTAACAGGTCTTTTCTATCTAAAGTCTAAAAGTCAGTTTACTGCTATTTCAATTACGTGTAAGTAGGCTTCCGGGCATTTTATCATGCAGCGTAAAATATCAGTAATAAAACGTGCCGAGTCGTAAACATACAATTTATTCAATACCTTAAGTAAAAAACATAATGGCGCGTTCAGTGTAAATGCAAACGCATTGTACCTGTTTTCTGGAATAATACTGTCGCTGTTTGGTTGCATCTGTTTCCGAGTGGGTGTTTGTGTCTGTCGTAGTATCTGGCAGCCGTGGACAGTCCCAGCCGGTGATTCTTGCGTCGGTTTCTCGCTCAGCTGAACCTCCGCAGAAGGTCTTTCTGTGTAGCCGGTTAGCATCATGGCGAACGTGGTGGATACTAAGCTATACGACATCCTCGGAGTTTCACCGTCTGCCTCTGAAAATGAACTGAAAAAGGTACACGATTTAATGTTTCGTTGGTAAATTGAATGTGTTTAGCAAGAACGGGATAAAAAGAAGAGAGGTCACCTGTGAAATTTGGCCTAGAAAGAAGCTATCAACGTGAGCTAGGTTACTGAAAGCTAACGCTAGCTAACGATTCTAAGCGGCAGATTGCTAGCCTCGCCAGCAAGCTAAGCTAGCTAGATAACTACTCAGTACTTAATGGCACGGCGTTTTTAAACACTTAAAATTAACACTATTCATTGGCGTTTGTGAAATATCGACAACGATTGTGATTTTCCTTGTTTCATCAGTTACATAGTTTACACGGATGGGGTTAGCCTGCCGGAAAACCAAGCAATACACTGATGACCACGAGTGCGATAGCTTGCCGGCTATTGACATTAGATGATGCATTCCAGGAAATAGTCTCCACCAAGCCGTTGAGAAACGAAGCAAGTGCCGGCTAAATAGCTCACGTAGAAGCAACAAATCAAGAAAATAAACCGTCATGAGAGTTTGTAGCGTTGGTGTAACATCTGGTAACGCCAAAATATATCTCAAGCTAACGTTTGTAGATAAACTTGTGTGTTTCTTACAAGATAACGTTGTCATCCGTCGTGTGGCTAACACCACCGTACACTTAGCGTAACGTTAGTTAGCCGATCTCCGTGTACCACAAACTCCATTCAAACATCAGGCAGGTAGGCATTGTTTGTTATCAGCAAAACTATATCCCGTAATAAACACGATTTTAGATCATTTGAAATATGTTTTCGACCGCTTCTGCAGTCATTATATATTCTGTGACTCAAATCAACCAAACAAACTAACGTAAATGTAACGTGAAGACAGTCAACCCAGCTTAAAACAAAATCAACATACTGGGTGGTGGCGACAAGCGACACAGTGAATTACTTTCAAACCGTCTTTTTGTCAAATTGATGTAGTTTTAATTTCATGTTATCGGATTATGGATTTGCCAGAAGATCTCGATGTGATTTAACGTCTGGTACAGCAGGTAAACTCAAAATGTATTTGCAGATTCTCAGGTGTAGTTTTATTGATGTCCTCTTCACGCTCGAGGAGGCTATTTAGAGTATGAGAGATGTCAAAGGCAGCGATGCTCTTGCCAATGTCCTCATGGTTTTGACAGCAGGCCTAGAAGCCAAGCCCTCGGCTTGTAAAGACAGATAATACACTTAGTGACTTGCTAGCGGAGCTATTTGACACAGTTGGCACCTGAGCTCAAGATGCAAACACAGCGTTGTTCACTTTGATTTTTGGTTTATTACAGGCCTACCGCAAATTGGCCAAAGAGTACCACCCTGACAAGAACCCCGATGCTGGAGACAAGGTATGATGCACCAAAGCATGTCATGGTAACAGCACCATACTTAGCAGCGGCAGCTCAGTTGCTCAACAATTGGGACCAATAAATAATGTCAACTTAGTTTATCTCGATGACACAGCCCAACTCTTTGAGGATTTAGACAAGGTACAGATCAGAGCATGAAATATGAAACAGCATTTCCCTAGTGAAATGCACACCAGTGTTGATTTGTACTGCTCTATGACTTATTCCTTAGATTCAGCATGAATGTGACACAAGAGACTAGACTTAGGAGCTCATCAAAACAAAACTAGTTGACCCTTTTTGTTGTGATGTACTGATATGTTTGTCTCCCACAATGTGTCAAACTGTGTGATTGTGCCTTTTTTTCCAGTTTAAAGAAATCAGTTTTGCCTATGAGGTGCTGACAAACCCAGAAAAGAAGGAGCTTTATGATCGCTATGGAGAACAGGGGCTACGGGAGGGAGGTGGTGGAGGGCCTGGCATGGATGATATCTTCTCTCACATCTTTGGCGGAGGACTGTTTGGGTTCATGGGGGGACAGGGCAGAGGACGCAATGGAGGCAGGAGGAGAGGAGATGATATGGTACACCCCCTGAAGTAAGTGTGTAACATGAATACAGTTTGGCATCTTCGATTGGCGGTTCAAATTTAATGTGTCGTCCCAAACATCTCATGACTCATTTGTCTTGCAGAGTTTCTCTTGAAGACCTCTACAATGGCAAAACCACCAAACTGCAGCTCAGTAAGAATGTGCTGTGTGGTGCCTGTAATGGGTGAGTTTGCTTTCATTTTAATCATCAAAAAAATCTATAGTTTCAAAGTGCTTACGTAAGACACTATGTAATTGCAGTAATTTTTTGGATAGAAATTTCTGTTTACAATGCTGATGTTTTGCCTTTTAGTCAGGGGGGTAAGGCAGGAGCTGTGCAGAAATGTGTGGCATGCAGAGGACGAGGTATGAGAATTATGATTAGACAGCTGGCCCCTGGGATGGTCCAACAGATGCAATCAGTTTGCACAGACTGCAATGGAGAGGGTAATATGTCCATTAACACCCACACATTGACTACACTTTTAAAAGACTCGGATAATGTACAATTACGAGCACAACGGTGCTGAATCTCTGTATATGTGTGCTCGTGTAGGTGAGGTGATAAACGAGAAGGACCGCTGCAGAAAGTGTGAGGGTCATAAGGTGTGTAAGGAGACTAAGCTTCTGGAGGTGCATGTGGACAAAGGCATGAGACATGGACAGAAGATCACATTCTCTGGGGAAGCTGACCAAGCACCAGGTGTCGAGCCAGGAGATATAGTCCTCGTGCTGCAAGAGAAAGAACATGAGGTAAAAACACAATGGCCCTCTGATACTGTATTTATCTTATTATCATGGCTAAGAACATTGTTCTTATTGAGAGGATTTTTCTACATTTATTTAAAATGAAACTTACGCAACAAATTTTGGATTTCAATCGCTATTAGGAATTCCGCCGTGAGGGCAGCGACCTTCACATGGTGCAACGCATTGGCCTTGTCGAGGCTCTGTGTGGCTTCCAGATGACAGTCACACATCTTGATGGACGTCAGTTGCTTGTCAAATATCCACCTGGCAAGGTCATCGAGCCAGGTAAACATTTCCTCGTACCTTATTCATTATCTTGTATCACTTTTTGTTCTGATGGACATACTAATATTCAAAAGATGATTGCTTTTACATTTACAGTTTGCTGTTTATTTACTGCATCCATTTAGATTTTTTTTTTTTTGCAGCTAGTTTTACTTTCTCTGCCTAACATTTCGCAGCTAACAAGCCATCTTGTGATTTATTAAGGTTTATAATTTCCTGTTAAATACCAAAGGCATCTGTAACACACAGTTAACGGTAGTTTGTGCACAAAAATGTAATTGTTCTCCCCCCAGATCTTAAATATACAAATACATTTTTGTGAATATGGATTGAAATACTTGTTTTCTTATCAAGTTTGCAAATATAAAACACATTACAAATGACAGGTTGTTAAATTGTTTTTGTAGCACATTATAATATTGGAACAGCAAAGTGCACATATTTAAAGTCGATTTTAACTGCCTGATAATAATGTTATGTGACAACATACAGTACACAGGTTGTAAATTGCAGGGTCAAATGTTCTTTTTTGCACCTGCATACCTTAACACCCTTTTGTTGGTGTGTGTTTGTTTGGCAGGCTGTATTCGAATGGTGAAGGGAGAGGGAATGCCTCAGTACAAAAACCCATTTGAGAAAGGAGACCTTTACGTCAAGTTTGACGTCCAGTTCCCTGAAAACAACTGGATTAGCCCTGAAAAACTGAATGTGAGTAGCAATTGTTAAACATACTGATTTGCACAATTTTAGCCCACTTAAAGGGATAGTTTGGCTCTTTTTAAGTGGGGTTTTATGAGGTGCTTATCCATAGTCAGTGTATTACATACAATAGGTGTCAGTCGCCACGCTGCCAGTTTGGAGAAGCAGGCTGCAGTGCCAGCACGGAAGCTATGCAATTAATTGTTAAGAGGTCAGCAACAAATCCTATCTTAGTCACCAGAAAGAAAGTCTCAGCTACAAACTGTTTGCTATATTGAGAATATTTTCACTGCTTTACCTTACCACCAGACAGCAATTTCCAACGGGGAACTGAAGCTGTTATTTCACGCTTTTCAAAACCAGACTCCTTCAAGAAAAACAGTCGTTGGTATACTGCTGCCTCAGTTTGTTTGTTTAGTTGTTCGACATTGGTGTTTTAAAGGGTTGGTTTGGATTCACCAAAGTTACACAATAACACAAACACACCAACTGACTGAGGCAGCGGCAGACCAGCAGCTGACGTGTTCATCAAGCTAAAATTGCAATTTTTGTCTGGAGTCTGGTGGCTTTGATAAGAGCAAAGATGGGGGACTAAAGCCATGAACAGGTTTCCCCTCAGAAAGGAGTATCTGCGTTAAGGTAAATATAATGCACTAACGCTGACAGCCCTAATTTAAACTGTTATATATTTATTGAGATGGGACTTTTTTAGGTGGTTAAAACGCATTTTGCGGCTGTCCCCGTCCCCGTAGATTTCTTAACTTCTGTTTCGGTACTCCAGCCTGTTTCTCCAGACTGGGGGCGTGGATGACTTAAGATAAGCACCTCATACACTCAGACTTCAAAAGATTCAAATTATCCCTTTTAGCTTGACTGCTTGTGATTTCATGATGTATTCATTCAATTTCTAATATAATCTTTCAGGAACTCGAGTGCTTGTTGCCTGCTCGCGCTGAGAATCCAGTTATTTCAGCAGATGCAGAGGAAGTTGACCTGACAGAATTTGACAAGAGTCAAGGGTCAGGAGGAGGAGCCAGAAAAGAGGCCTACAATGATAGCTCTGATGAGGAGGGGGGCCACCATGGCCCAGGGGTACAATGCGCACACCAATAGAAAGACTCATACATAAACATGCACACACATAAATACATAAACATCCCTTGACTCCCATTGCTAACACCATTCAAGACTTGACGCACATACATGCAGATTAATCTCCTTTCATGATTACTATGAAAGAGATACACACATATATCCACCCTCCTCAGTTCCATGGTGCCCATAAGTCAGAGATATGCTGGACGTGTGATGACCATTTTGTGTTTATGGACAGTAGTGCTCATCAAAGCCTCCAGCAAGAAGGTTAACTGACTGAACTTGACTTGGACCGCCCTGTTTTCATCCTAGGCTTTTACCTTTCACTGTGGGAAACACCAGTCTAGTGTAAAAAATGCAAATATTGTTGACTATCTTGTATAAGGTGTAGTTTAGTCTTTCACACACAAGCGCATGCTGCTTTCTTGCCGAAGATCTTGCACATGTAGATCCAGGGTCTGGACAGGACACTACGGAGAAATCTGACACCACACCTGTTTAAATTTCAGCGTGTCACTCTTATCAAAAGTGCCCTGCTATCATATGAGCTGGCCTGATTACAAACCCTAAAAGTGTGTCCTCCGCACAGCCTGCTGAGAGCGTTTAATCCACCTCATCCTCTAAGAAGAACTGTCATATTTCGAAAATGTGGTTTTTAGTTCCCAGCTGTCACATTGCAAAAATATTAAAGCCCTGAGTAAAGAACCTGTCAGCCAGGCACCATGTTTTTGTTTTTCTTTTAGTTTGGATTTCTAACTTGTTGGTTTGAATGTTAGTGTGTTCGAGACCACAGAACTTGAACCTAAGTTGCATACTCTTCATCTGATTTGAGGACACACTTGTGTACTTCGTATGTCTGTCTGTGTAATGCAGTGGCTCGGTGTGTGTGAGCTGCTGTGGAATGTTCTGGCTTATTAGAGTGATAGGTATTCCTGCTTTGTGTTGGACTGCAGTGCGAGTGGACATTATATAGGGTCAATTTAAGAGGAAAAAAACAGAATGTTTATTTGCTGAGAATCTCTCCCATGTAGACATTTTCCCTCTATTCACCAGGAACAAGAGAGGAGGATTTCCTCTCTTGCAGGAAAACCACTGGGCCCGCACCAAACCTCTGTATTATACATATCTGCCCATCATAGAGTTGTTAGCCAAACCTACATCCTTTTCTGTCTTACAATAGTCCCATCCCCATAAACCTGTAAATAAGTACTGCCCCAGTCCATAGGTGCATTCAAAGTCTACAGCAGTGTCCTTTGTCTAGTCACATTATTTCTTACACAAGTGAGTAATGGCCAGCAGTGCCAATATAAATGTTATGTTCACATGAAGGAGAAGTTGATGGATCTCTGTAGACTGCTATCATGCACCTCTGTGACTCATCGTGTATGAAATTTAGGCCACAGGGGGGGGGTCATGTGTACACAACTAAAGGGGGTCATTGATAAATGACATTACTGTTGATGCTTATGTTTGTCAAGATGATAATTAAACTGTATAATAAACAGTCACTTCAAATTTGAGATTGTCTTATTTTATATTCATAACCTCCGTTCTCAACATTTTTTATACTGAGTGCTTTCAATACATGACCATAAAACAGGAGGCCGCTGCAGCATTACACTTAAACACATCTGAGTACTATCTTGTAAACAATGTGGCATAATAGATTCTCAATCATTGGAAAACCATACATTTTTTGGACAGCGTTTACAATTATGAACGGAAGACTTCACACACAAAATGATCATTTGCATATCAATGACTCACCGTGTGTTGACTATATCAGATACATGTTTACAAACTCACACAACTCATGCAGTATAAACCAGTTCTCACTTATCCATATGCTCAGAGCTCTCCAAAGACATGCATTTTTTCGCTGAAACCACTTAAAAGTAGCGCAGCAGTGAAGGTGTGTGTTCTATTGAGCTTACCCAGCTGTGCTCCTCCTCAATGCACAAGGGACTCCATGCACAAGTGTTTTAGAAAGTAGTTTAATAATAGTAGTAGATTTTCAGCAAAAAATGCATGCAATGTTTGGGAGGTATTGAGCATGCAACTGGATGGCTGACACTTGGATTATATAGCATGAGTTTGTAAATTGGTGTTTTTATATAGTTTGCTGTTGTTAAATGCCAACATATTTCACTTCCAACTTGCAAATACAGATGCATCTAAAGTGGCACGAAAAGTCAAATCATGACGCTCTAGGTACCCCTCCTGTGCTGGTTTTAAACATTAAGGGACAGCCAGTCAATTTACGCACATTATATGCATACTGTCTTTTCAAAATAAACTTCTGTTTTCAAAGTAATTGTAGTTTCTGCTTGATGAATGACAGCAGGCTCTTTCAAAATAAACTTGGAGCATAGATAAATCAATTTAGTTTTAATATTTACTTCCTTTGATTTATCTCTGAGCCGGGGGAAGCATCAGAGCAGCAAAAAATACTGCAGCCTGGTGGGTCTCCTGCCGTGACTAAAAAGGTGTCTCTGTGCGTCAGTATCTGACGCTGGGGGCCACTGACCAAACACTGGTATTAGAGAGTTTAGAGTAGTGAGTAAGACAGGGTTTTAAATGTGGTTCCCCTTTTACTTTAGTCTTTTCTCCCTTTTTGGATCCTGTATTCACTGTGAAGGCATGCAAATTAAATGCAGCACAAGGGGACTGATTGATATGCAGATGATCATACTGTGGGTAAGGTATTTCTTTAAAATTCCATTTTAATTAGAAAGTAATTTAAGCAGCTGCAGTTTGTCAGTCTGCTTCATTATCTGTCTCTCTGCTGTGAAGAGCTACTGGACCCAAGAGTTCCTTAAATCCTGCAGTATTCCTGGAGGATAAAAAAGTAAATATAGGTGGTGTTGGTGAACCTTATTTTGGGGTTTCCTGTTTAACTTAAAGGGGTGTCTCTTACCGATCTCGCTTAGACTGCATGACATAAGAGCGCTCTCTTCTCAGCTGCTCCAGTCGCTCTCTAACAACTGTCTTCTGCTGGTTCTTATCCTCCTAAAGCACAACAATAATGGTGACAATACAAAACTTAGATAAAATCTTGCAGATTGAATCCACCAATAAAGTGTGTTTTACCTGTGGTAGATCTTGTGTGAGGTGCCGTAGCCTGTCTGTGTGTTTCAGGCCCAGCAAGTCCTCCTCTGCCTTTCTGCTCTGGATGATCGACAGACGCTCCTGAACCTGAAAGACAAACAGTGTCAGAGTGACATGTCACCTACCTCTGCCTCTCACAAACATTGATCTGAAAACTCTGTCAGCGCTCCTATCCACCTCTTCCACACCATTCTCTCACCCTCAGCAGCTGTCTCTCTCGATCTCTCTGCTGCCTCTGTTCCACCTTTCTTTGCATGTCCACCAGGTTGCGCATTGTCCTTTCTCTCTCCATGGCCTCCCTCTCTTCAGGGCCACGGTCAACCTTTACAACAAGAAACAGCAAATGGGTGGCGCTTTAAATCTCAATAATGTGGAAATGTTTTGCACAAATCATGAGCACTGGTTGCACAAAGATATTAATATTAATATATAACAATAATAATAATAATAATAAACTTAATTTATATAGCACTTTTTGACAAGGTTACAAAGTGCTTTTCAGAAAAGTAGCAGATAAAGACTAGGCAGCAATAAAAAAACAAAATAAAATGCAAACAACATAGTGATCATATATATATTTATATACAGTATATACACACTGGGGGATAAAGTATAGTTAAAAAAGTAGTTTAAAATGGCCATGGAGGGATGACAAAACCTAGGAATATATTTAGTATTCATAAATGCATCCCTAAAAAAGAAAGTTTTAAGAAGGGATTTAAAGATGCCAATAATGTAGTGTCTCAATAGGCAGAGTGCTCCACAACTGTGATGTATTTTGGAGAAAAGCCATGTAATGCTTTCAAATTGATCATTCAAATTTTAAAATTGATGCGGTAAGTACCAGGCAGCCAGTGTAAATTTGCTAGCACAAGAGGATTATGTTTAGGTTTTTTTGTGCCTGTTGAAATTTGAACAGCAGCATTCTGCACCAACCGGAGTTGAAGGGAGCTCTGTTTGAAACCAGCGTGAAATGCATTAGAGTAATCAAGGCCAGAGAAAATAAAAGCATGTATAACCTTGTGTAAGTCTGAAGAAAGATTGGATTTGGATTTCTAAGCTGAAAGAACTGAACAACATTTTTTACTTGTGCATCCAAACAAAGATCTAAATCAAATACTATGCCAAGATTTTAGCAGTCTGCTTCAAATTTATTATAAAGGGGAACCAAGCTTGCTGTGGACCAAGCTGGTGGAGTCTTTTGACTCTGTGGCTTAAATCTCTGTTTTGTTATTGTTAAGTTAAAAAAAGTGACTTCCAGTACTTCATATTGTTGGTGCAGACGACAAAGTTATCTAGGGAGTTAGGAGACTGGAGGGGAACATTTGCGGTAACTGCGTGTCATCTCAATGGGAGACACCGTGATGTGACGCTGGACTCACTGTGGCTTGTGAGTTATATGTCTGGTCCTCAGCATGAGCAGGATCAGGCCCTCTGAGCTCCCACAGCTCGGACTCTGTTGCAGTGAGACACATTTCCACCTCAAGCTCTTCTCTCTCCACATTAACTGTCTCACTGGGCATTTCGGAGCAGAGGTCACCAGCACGCTGCTGAATCTCAGGTGAGTCAACCGACAGATGTGGTTGCAGGTCGCATTCGGAATCTCCTGTCTGTGGTTGATCAGCTGTTGCTCTCTCCTCCGAGGTCAACTAATGAGAATATTAAAAATCAGATGCATGACATTATAATACATTTTTTTTTTGTTGTTTTTTTGGGGCTTTATTGCCTTTAATTGACAGGACAGTGTAAGTGTGAAAGGGGGAGAGAGAGAGGGAGACATGCAGCAAAAGGCAGAGGCCGGACTCAAACCCACAGCCACTGCAGAGAGGACACAGCCTCTGCACATGGGCCACTGAGCCACCAGACGCCCCTCATTTTGTTTCATTTTGTTTTGAATCTTCAGGAGCAGCCTGAGCAATCTTTTTTTTTTAATTGTGAAATTGTCAAGAGAGACATACAGTGAACTAAGACTGCGAAACAAAACAAAACAGAGAATACAGCACAGGCTTTAACTGAAGTGTATACAGGCAATGTGGTCAAAAACCAGAAAATATAGCAAAAACTTGATGCAGATGCACAAGTGTGTGTGTGTGTGTGTGTGTGTGTGTGTGTGTGTGTGTGTGTGTGTGTGTGTGTGTGTGTGAGAGAGAGTGTGAGAGAGAGAGATTGGGGTGAGTGTTTGTAGGGGGGAATGAGGTTAGAAAAATGCATTTTATCTACCCACAACTGCATATATACCACATTAACATGGTTTTATACATATATCAATGTGTCATCATTTAGAAAAGAAAAATGGAAAAAAGACTAAATAAATGAATAAATAAGGTAAATTGAATTTAAAAAATCATTAATAAATAACTACATACGTTTTATTTTTACCACTATCATCATAAGTAATTGGGTCATAAATCAGTGTGTGTGTGTGTTAGAGAGAGGGGTTCAAAGAGAGAATAGGGGATTGTGTGAGCGTGTGTGAGATATGACGTTTTATGGTCTGCTCTGTGCTCACAGAGTACCTGTCCTAGTGTTGTAGTACCTGAGATCGGTCTTGGTCTGGAGATCGGAGGGTCTCTGTATCAAGAGCAGTTTGACTTGGTCTTGTCTCGGTCTCAAACACAGCAGACTCCGGATTTTTTATTAAGACCAGTCGAGACCACAACGGATTTATTTTCTCAATTACTGTGATTGGATGTTAAACTTCCTTCTTAAAATTCTGCCAATCACATTAAGTCATTTGTAGTCTACTTTTTTGTCACCAATAATGGCTGCCACCCTTCATAGAAATCAGAGGAAAATTGTTTATAAATATATCTGAGCTTGACTAGCTCTCACCCCACTTTCATCTTGGTCTTGGCCCCTTTAAGTCGTGGTTTTGTCTCGGTCTCGGCAAACCCTGGTCTCGGTCAAGTCTTTGTCTTAGTTAGTATGGTCTTGACTAAAACACTAACCTGTCCTGTGTGGCAGTGCTGATGTGCAGACTGTGTGTCAGGATGACCTGCAGATTTCTCATCTCTGTCCGTCTCTCCAGAAGTCTCCTCAATCTGTGTGTGTCCAGCTGTGCAGCTTGTGTCACTTGGCTGCTCGTCCTGGCTCTGATCCGTGCCTCTAACTGCAGCCTCTACCTCAAACTCAGTGTCATCCTCTGGTGGTTTGCTCCAAGCCAGGGCGATCAGCGAGCCCTGTTTCTCATAACTGCCCACGTCTTCTTCTTCCTGTGCTCCGTCTGCGGCGGGACTCTGATGAGCTGCATCTGATACACACAAGATCTCCAAGTAGGGCAGGTCCTCCATGACCGCTCCACAGCCTGGGGAAGAGCAACATATTGTAATTGCAGCTGTGACTGTGTAGTGATCTGTGCTGGCCTGTGTTTGCAGTACCTGTGCAGACATCCTGTTTGTCAGTCCATTCTGCAGCGTGCGCCTCTTTTTGTTCTCTGCTGATTGTTGAGGGTTCAGCTGGCCCACCACGGCTGTTTTGAACATAGAGCATACCGCTGCGGCAAGACTGAGCTGTGAGTTGCTCTTTGCTGCTATTTTCAGTTAAGTTCGGATAAGGAGTGCCTGAAGTAAGCGGGCCATCCGAGATCAGGTGGAGTAGGTTGGTGTAGCGCCGTGCTTGAAGTTGAGATTCATACTCAGCTCGCAGAGCTTGGAGTCGATGCGCGCTCTAAAAAATAACAAGCTGTGCTTTATTAAAAGAGCCTGTGTTATTGTGGACTCTTTGGACTGGATGCTGTGTTTGTCTTGACTCACCGTGTCCATCAATGCTGGCAGTAAAGCAGAAGCTTGGACCTCCTGAAGCTCCACCAGATGGGTCAAGAGGAGCAGGGAACACTCCTCCAGCTCGTGTTGGTACCACATCGCCGGTTTACTGCTTATGTGGGCCTGCATTTTGGGCTGATGGTTTACTTGCTTTAAGGGACTCTGAATCTGCAGGCCGGTATGGATTTGTCTCAGCCTTTTTATAAAGCCACTTCTTAAAGCAGCTTGCTGATGACTATCTGCATAGGAAACAGGAAACAAGAAAGATTGCATACAAAAACACATACAATTCTGACAAGCATGCAGCAAAAAAAAACCCCAGAAAATATTGATTTACCCTCTTTATGAGGCATTGTGCAACCTGGCTCTTGTAAATCCTCTATGGAGACCCCATTTGCCAACTTGACCAGGTGCTTCCTCTCCTGCTCCTGAGTCAGCACCAGCAACTGCAGCACTGCCTGCTGTAACAGGGCCAGTGTTTTTGTTCTGATGCTGATAAAACTACTGACAAGAAACATCTTACTCACGAATTCAAATTATTTTAGAGGTCCAGTGTATAGGATTTAGAGGGATATGTTGGCAGAAATGGAACATGGTATAATAAGTAGATTTGCTTTAGTGTAGAATCTGTAAATAGTCATTGCATTTTTGTTACCTTAGGATGAGCCGTTAATATCCACATAGGGAGCAGGTACTCGTTTATGTTGAAAGTGTGCAACAGCAGACTGACAGGCAAAACCCTCCAAAACAGACAGCTTGACTTGAAGCTATCTCAGTCGACTGAATCTCCAACTTTCAGGGTGTAGACTCAGTGAAAACCTCCTGAAAAATGAACACTGAAGGAATTCTAACCGGGAGAAGTTTCAGCTGGTTTCAATCTGCAATCCTCACTGCTAGAAGCCACTAAATCCCCCTAAATCTTTCCCACTGAACCTCCAAGAGTAATGTCATGACCTGATGTGCTGCCTATGCAGATTTACATTACCTGCTGTGGTGATAATGAGACATCGTCTCTCTTTTGCTCTTCCTCGTCACCATGTAGCCACAGAGCAGCCTGCTCTGCTCTGCAGGGGCTCCTAACATGCTGCCTGAACACAAACACAAGAGACACACGGCATGTAGCTGAATCAGAGTGTGCATGTTATAAAGCAAAACCTGCTGATAGTGAGCACATTTTCGTTTTCATTGTTCATTGTTAGTGTTTGTCGGCTCACCATGTCTCCCAGGACTGCCGAGCTGCCAGAAGAGCGCCGTAAGACATTTTTTCTCTCTGAGCTCTCAGAGTTGCTAAACTGATGTACAGACACAACAGTTTCAGGTTCTCCCTGTCCAGCCTAGAAGAGAAAAAAATAAGGTGTGAACTCATTCTTGAGCTGGTTAGAGCTACACCTATGCACACATCTATGTATGTCAAATATGGAATAAAAATGTGTTTGCAAACAATTCATTGTGTCTTACAGTAAGAAAATAAGATTATTATAAGGGTATCTGAAGGCAAGCATGTGGATTATGTGGGATTACAGTCCTTCCAGGATTTCAGAGGCTGTTTTTGGGATTGTCACGGTCTGAAATGTCTGATTTCGTGGCAGCTTTTCAAAAAAGTTAAGATGCAAGTCGCTATATTTTAAATTGATGTATTTGTCTCAGCCAATACAGGCTTAAAATAAAACAAATATTTTAAAAAATCCTAGCTGGTCCAATGTTTTCTTTTGTCTGCAAAAAAGTGTTTACCTCTTGCCCAGGACTGTCAGTGTGTCCCTTTCATGTTGACGAAATGCGTGTAAATCACAAAGGAGCGAAACCGCAGACCAAGACTGCTCCCTGGACTCTGATTGGCCTCTCAGGCAGGTCCTGCAGGAGAATCATATCTATTATGGTACTTTTTTTTTTTTACGCCTATGAAGGAAATATGGCAGGTGGTTTGTAATGTTTACTTGAATTCGATAAAGTACACTATGTGTGTTTTTTTTTTATATACATAACTGAAGGTGTGTTTCCACAAACTATTGCTCTCTCTATAGTTCACTCTGTATCTTTATTTTTGTTTTTGTGTGATCTGGAACCAAGAGACATTGTTGTGTTGTGTTGTTTGGTAGCTCAGTTTAAGACATCTTAGTATTTAGTTTTCATTTCATCTCAGATTTCTTATAATAACCTTGTTATTGTGTGTTACCTGTATATCCTGAATGCTCCTGGCAGCTCAGCCAATCGTAGCATGTCACCTGACTCCAAAGCTTCTTCTGCAAGGTCCTCCAGCCCCTCCTCTTCCTTACATTGTTGCCATGGCAGCAGGGTCTCCCAGATACTCAGAGCTGTGGTATCACCGAAAAAAGAAGAGGAAGAATAAAAAAAAAAAAAAAACAGGAATGTGAAGCACCTGGACCAGGCTCTGTGATGCTGAGTAAGCTATAATTATGGTTAGGAGGTTGTTTTCTGTGAAATTCCTCCTTACTGTAGTGTTCCTGGAGCATTTCTGTAAACAGCAAGTGGGTCACCACATCGTACTTCACTTCCACCAAGAGGAGGACGTCTGACAGGGAGACGCAGCCCCAGGCCTGACCTCTAACTGTCAGGCTTTGGCCCTGCAGGGGAGACGGCAGTATAGTCTGCACACCCTCTGATGCCAGTCTGAGAAGATAAACACATATCAATATTATAATTACAATATACAAGCATTTCAATGTAAAATGGCTGGCTTGTAACTTTAAATAAAGGTGTTGTTGGTTTCTGGTGTTTATCTTCCTCTTTTATCTGTAAATAATAATGAAAAATTATAGATATTTGATTTGGGGTATGTGGGTGTGTGAATATATATATATATATATATACTTTATCATAAATGAGTAAACACAAGTAAAGTACCATATTTGACTTTTAAACTTCTTAAAGTTGAGCTGCTCACCTGGCCCAGCACTTCCTGGCTGCCGTTTTGAGCCTCTTTTCTCCTCTCACACTCCCACACAGCTCTTTTTTCCCCAGCTCTCTTTTAAAAGTATTTGGGTCTGTGTTTTGGTGGAAGCAATTCAGCACATGAGGATCGATGATAACTGTTTTGTCCATCTCAGAAAAATGGTTCAAATTTCCAGCATTTAGCAGCTGGAGATCCCAGTAGAGCTGCAGATAACAACAGTGACTTTTAGTAGTGACAAAACAATATTTTGGTCGCCTGGTTTCTCACACACTGTTAAATTCAGAAAAAATAAAATTAATTAACTACCTTTTCCTTCTTTTCTCTCTCTCTTTCCATTTCTAGAAGAACATCAAACACGTTTTCACCAGCACAGGACCAACTACTGTCACCTCCAGCAATCTGAAACAGATGGAGGTACAGAGAAGTATCCTATAAAATGACAGAGGATTTGATCAAATCGCTGTTTTGTCGTTAAAAAAAATGTTTCTAGCGCT
Source organism: Plectropomus leopardus (assembly GCF_026936395.1). NCBI lineage: Eukaryota > Metazoa > Chordata > Actinopteri > Perciformes > Serranidae > Plectropomus > Plectropomus leopardus. Next base: position 9,291,918 of record NC_142182.1, read on the forward strand.
GCTTCCAGAGGCATATTACAAGTATTTAAACCTCTGGACTCGGAGCCAATTAGTGTGATTTCTTTCCAAAATATGCGAAAAGGCAATGTGCAACTTGGTAAGACATTAGTAGATTTAGAAATGTATTTTTTTTAAAAAGCTAGGGAAAAAATCTAAGCTAGGGGGAAACTATATTTATAAAAATAATCATAGTTACATAATTGAAATTAGGATACATAATTATCATATTTTTTAAGTCCTTCCCCAGGTCGTTTCCTTATTTTTCTTTTTTAATTAATTATTTATCTTATTCACTTTTCATTATTTTACATTAAATTTTTTTGGACAAATTTTGTGATTTTCTTGTACTTTTTTACTAATTTCATGCACATTTTTGGGTCATTTCTTCTTTCCTTGCACATTGCCCTATTTCCATGTTTTTAAAAGAATGAAGCCAGTTAGGTCAAGTTTTAAATAGTTAAAAGGTTAAGATATACCAGAGTTTTTACCTTCCTCATGGCCACGTGTGCTTCATCTGTGTTGGAAGGGACATGAAACACTTTGCCGTAGAGGAGACTCACATCCTCAGAGGAAAACTGGGCTCCGGCGCACATACCCAGCGATCGGTACAAACCGGCGACACAATCCTGAAGGAGGAAACCCAAAGATCAACCGTAGTTTACAAATACACATGTGAAACAAATCCAGTTCTCAAGCATCAAAACATGTTACCTGCTCCATGTTTTCACCACAGTGTGCTGATCAATTATACAGACTGTTACTATAGTTACAGCAGTCCTCTGGACAACAGCTGGATCAGGTTACCAAGCAACAAAAGTGACAGTGTATCTGTCAGAGGGGGAAACGTGATACATTACCATGTGACTCATTTCGCTTGTGTGAAAGGTGCTCTGTGACATCCAACTACTAGAGAAAGTGAGTGGATCCAAGTGAGTCTGTCTCATGTCTTATCTAATATTAGAGATCATCCACTGGTAATATCACAGTAACACTCCATATCACCGTTAACCTCCTGTTGGTTTCCTAATCATTTCCAAGAAAGCTTCCTGTGAAGAATCATAATTGGTTAATTCACATTTGTGCACATTCAACTAACCTGCGGTGCATTCACATAACCCTTTGAAACACGAGCAAATTGGTTTAATTTCTCTGAACATGGGGAGAAGGTGATGAGCAGCTTAACCCTTTAATACCTGGATTGTTATCAGTTTGGTTGTGCTGCATTTAGATGCCTTTTGCTAGCATTTAAACCTCTGAAACACCAGAAAATTGGTTTGATATCTTTAAAAGATTTGGGGAAAACATATTGTGCAACTTGACAAGAACTGTCCCACAAATGCAAAAAAATAAAAATGAGTAAACGGTGACAAGGACATGATCTGAAAGTTAGCTGATGGATTATTAGATATGATCACAAAATGCGGGAAAAAATAACCAGAAAATTCTTTTGATTTTTTTGTGACAGAGCAAAGAATTTAAAAAAAAAATAAAATAATTGCACTCTCTTTGGGTTTTTTTTCTTGTGTTTTTGTTTCTTTGTTTTTTACTTTTCTTTTTTTACTTGGTGATTTTAATTTTTTTTTTTAAAAAGGTACATTTTTGGCCATTTGTTATTAAGTTGGTCTTTCCTTCCCATGTTTTTGAGAAAAAAAAAAAGCCAAGTAAGAAAAGTCAATAACAAACAACAAAATGACCCCCCCCCCCCAAAAAAACCCCCAAACAAACGATAAAAAAAATGTTATGTTTATTTCTGAAACATAAATTTAAAGACATAGTTATAATTATAATAATCATAAATATAATTTTCTGGATATTTTTCCCTTTTTGTGATAATCTTATAATAATACCCCATTTTAAAAAAATACTAATGATTTTCAGGTCATTGTTGTCACTTTTTTCCACTTTTTTGACTTCTTGCAATTTGAGGGAGATTTCTTATATGGATAATTACAAAGACAGGCTGTTTTATCTAGAGCAGTTTACAGAGGGCCGAGCTAAAGATTTGGTGATTAACTGTCAATACATGGATTCCAAAAAAGGCTTTTTAGAGACAAAGGGATAGAGAGACCTCACACCAATTTGCTCAGGTTTTAAAGGGTTAAACGCTCTCTTTCTTAAACAATAAGAACAAATTAATTAAAAATGTACCGCATGAACACTTTTGTCTAAATTATTAAACATATAATTAAGACCATATTACACATTTCTCTCCAAACATCAGAGGAAATAATACAGGAATTACAAACCTGTAAACAAAGTTGTCATACTGATGACAGAAGTTGAATATCACAAATATTAGTGAGGCCTTTGTTTATTCGTACGGTGGCAACCTGAGATTATGTGGCTTATAGTCAGACATTGCACAGTACTGCAATAAACCTGCACAGTAAACAAATGGTCTTTCAAAAGTAAATAATACTGTTAAAATAATCTTAAGGCTTTTATCTCATAAATGTGTTAAACCAAACAGGTAGGGACAACACCAATGAACTTGTGAAATCAAAACGACAAACCCTTTGTGTAGTATAAATATTCAGTGCTACATATTACAATGCTTAAAAACAGAAAAAAATGCAGTATTTCACTTCAATCAGTATCTTAAATCCACAAGTCCTCTGCTGTTGCATTTTCAGTATACAGTAATAGACAGTTAATGCCGTCCTCGAGTGTATCGACCATTATCAGAGGTGGCAGTGCGTGTGTGTGCATACAGGTAAGCGTCCACGTGTAAGTGAGCAGTCCAGAGAATTATGGGGAGTTTTCGTGAATGATCTTAGGGCACTTTTCGGGCTGTATGCAGTAGTTGTTGTGTAGAACCAGACCAGCAGGACACTGGCAGCCTGGGACACAAGGCTTAAAGCAGTGGCTCTCTATAACCCCCAGTGGTACATCAATGTTAAAGCAGGTTACGGGACAGGGGGGTCCGCACTCGTCAAACACAAAGCCCCTCTCCACTGGACAGCCCACAGCTGTGGAAGACAGCGACAGAGGGAAAACAATGAGAGACTGAGAACACTACAGCTTCAAGGGGGACTAGTGGAAATTAGCAGGAGTCTGACAGCAGCAAGATCCTCTTTGCATTTTCATTTGTGGCTACATTGTTATGTCCAAAGCGTCACTGACCAATTTACAAAAGGAGGAGGTGGCCTTTTGTGTGTTTGAGCCATAAAGTGTGTTTTCAAATCTAGAAATGAAAAAAAAATATAGTTGTTTGACTCTGTGATTATTATTTTACAGTCGTGTTCGAAAGGATAACATCTTATATTTTCATTGCATCTTATGTTTCTATTCGCTTCATAATCAGAGAGTAAAAATTTAAAGCTCCTGAAAACGTGGTTTCAAATCTGTGATAAATGAGATAAACAGAGGATTTTCTGGCTGTTCTGACTGACTTTCAATGTAATGTAATGTGACAAACATTTTTTCGCATATCCAGTTTATTCTGATTGACTTTAAATTAATTCAGATGCCATTTAATGTAATAAATGAATGTTTATTCACATGATATTTAGGTTGTTCTGATGGACTATAGGCACATTGGGTTTTTATCTGGTTCTGGTTCTATTCTCATATTTTTCTCGTGATTTTCTAGAACTGTATACTGGGGCTCTGTGTGTATGTGTCTATATTTAGATATTTATATTTATCTGTACATGTGTATATACACATTTTTGCTATTTATTTAATTATGAAAAAAAAAAATAAAAACAATCAAACAAAAAAGGAAAAACACCAACAATATTCACAATTGTAAAAAACAGAAAAAAACCCACAACAAAACTCAAAAAAAAAAAAAAAAAAAAAAATATATATATATATATATATATATATATATATATATATAAAAAACACCCACAAAATTCAAAAGTATTAAAATAAGGGAAAAACAAAACAAACTCAGAATTATTTAAAAACAACAACAACAAAAAGAAAAAGACTTAACGGTTTGTCAAAATAGCTGGCAATGAATTTTATATCAACTGACTGATTGATTCAGTCAGATTTTTTCCTGCAGTGTTGGATTACAGCAGGTGTCGCTTGAAAATGATCCGCCCCAAATGTTGAATAGATAATTACGGCCTCGCTTTGGCTGATTAAGAAAACGTGTTTTTAGGGCCTTTAAGTGTGTGATTTACTCACCACACAGAGATGGGCTTCTCCATTGCAGGACGACTCCGGCCTCTCTGCACTGACTGGCGTAGGCCTCCAGTGTGTCACACAGACACTCATCAGTGTTGGCCCCGCAGGCACACTGGTCGTACACACAGGCTCCGTACCACGGTTCAGGAGACACCACGCGATGGCAGGGCTTAAAGACAGTGGACTTAAGGACTTTACAGCGAGCGTTAGCCCCCTTCTTGGCCTGGTAGCCTGCGTCTTTACAGGGGTCGACATCCTCACCGGGGCGACAGGATGAAAGGGAATGGCTACCGTTTGTGACCTAGAATGACAAACAGATGTTAAGGCTTGTTTTTGTAGAACAATTAATTTTATTCTACCTCTCTGTGTTTATTTTTTTATTATTTATTTTACCCTCCAGCTGTTGCCAAAGTCAGACTCTGATAGGCTGAGTCGTCCACTGGGCGTTCGGAGGTCATCCTGGTAGTAGTTGTTGAAGTTCCCACAGAGGCCACATGTATGGCCCTTATAGGAGCCCGGCACACTCACTTCTAGATGTGAACGGCCGCTCCACAGCACCTAAAGGTGGACCAGTGAGTGTATAAGTATGTGACAGATTTGAGAGTGTCCAAACTGTTTCCAATCAGATGTTATCATACGATTAAAAAGAAAAGACTGTACCTTCAGCCCGATGTTAGTGTTGAGTAAGATGGTGTTGGTTTGTCGTTCTACATATATGTACGGTTCTCTGAGGAACGGCAAAGTCACTTCCTCATCATTGACCTGAGGAGCGTAAAAATGGCCGAGTCGATGCAGAATGCAAACATGACTGTACAAAAATCATTTGCAGTATTTGTACACACACACCTTCACAACCCAGTCCTGGAGTAGCTGCACTGTGATGTCTCCTATAAACACGGTCACTTCTTTAGTCCAGGACACTCCTTTACGCCCACGATCATCATTAGTGGCATGAATGCTGTACAAACAAACAGGAGTCATTAGGCGGGTTATATAAAATATACGTAACGTACATTTCGGGAAAAAAACCCCAATTAATTGCAAAAAAAAAAGTTTTCCCACATGAGGTGGTATTTCAGGTTATTCGAAAAAGCCATATTTCGCAAAACTGCAATGAAGTTTTAAATCCACAATTCCTCTGAAATCGTGGACTATCACCTCTCAGAAATCCCTCATACGTCGCCTTTGATTGGAAATATGGTGGCTAATGTGGTGGCTGCAACAGAAATACACCTGCTAATGTTTTGAACATCTATCGTCATGCTTCTTGAAGAAGTTACATAACATCACTCAGTGAAAAGTTTTGCCCAAATCTTTACCGGCAAAGGGATTATATAATGGCATGTAAATGGGTGAGTTATAAATAAATTAACCCCAGTTGTCATGAATCTTGAAATAAGCTATGAAGACCATAACAGTTTTTTTTGTATCAGGCTGTAAACATGTTTATTTTTGGTGAAAAGTTGGGCATTTTAACACTGGTGTCGAGGAGGATTGACTGGAGCCCGCCTCAAGTGGCCCTTCAAGGACCTGCAGTTTTTAGCATTTCTGTGTTGGCTTCATCTTTCAGCCCGGGATGTTGCCATTTGTTTGTGACTTGTAACTTCTAAGATTGTTTCACTTGAATGATATTTAGAGGGCAGGAAGAGATTCAATATTTCAAAAGAACAAACGCATCAATTAGAAAAGTAGTCGTAGAAAAAAAAAGACAAAACAAGCCTACTATAGCACTTGCTTGGGTAACCATGGTAACCACTCACCTGAAGTCTCCACCGTCACAGTCCTGTGCCAGGACATACGTGCACGCTCCCTGGAAGTGCAGCATGCGGCCATCGAAGGTGCGGTAATGAGGGTCGCCGAAGGCAATGCAGGTAGCTGGACGAGGCAGACAGTGAGGACAACACAAACCTGGGATGATGGCTGGCATCTCATCCTAAAAGAGAGCAGAGACAGAGACAGACACACACACACACACACACACACACACACACACACACACACACACACACACAGGAGACTAAAGTGTCAAAATGAGCTCTGAGGAGTCTAAACACTGATGAAAAATGTTGGATATTTAGTGTGTCCCTACAGACTGAATACTCACAACAGTAAGGCATGATGGAAACATTTCAGACTATGATGAAACACTGAGAAAGAGTGTGTGTGTGTGTGTTTGTGTGTTATACTGACTGTTGCACAGGTGAGGGGAGGGCAACGTTCACTGTGACAGTGTACGTCTCCATACACACATGTACAGCTGGTGCACTCGTCCAGCTCCCACTGTTCGTTAGAGTGATAGACGGTCCCCTGGTGCAAACACGACGCCCCTGAGTCTACAACACAGACACAGACACACACAGGCACAAACACACATATTTAACTTGTTATGCAGAACACTGAAGTTGTGGACGCTCGCTGCGTTGGCTGGTTGTGATACCTTGGCATTCATAGCAGCATTTCCCAGGAATCTTCACGGGTTTCTGACCATCCAGGCAAACTGCAGGTAAACACTCTTCAATGCTGCATTCAATATAGCCCAACTTATGAGGAAACACAGACAGAACAGATTACTTTAGATGCACAAAGTAATTAAGAACATTTACTCAAGAACAAGTGCAATTTTTCGGTAATTTCCATTTTATGCTGTTTTATATTTCTATGTGATAATTTTTCTAAATTTCTACTTTTAATTTTGACACTTTAAGTACAGTAGTTTTCTTGCTTTTACTTCTTCACTTTTGGCATCAATTAGTAAGGTTGCAAAACTGAAACTCCTTATATCAATAGAAGCATTGCATGAGCAGTGGGAGTATTTCTCTTTGACTCACATTACAGGTACATGTGACACAGTCGTCATCGCTGTCTGTCCAGCTGCTCCCGTTGGCCACACGTCTGTTCTGGCCCTCAATCACACAATCTGTATGAAACACAGCAAAACCATCACAGTTATAGATGTTACAATGCCTGTATTCAAAATTTAAAAAGGCACAGCGAACAGAGAAACGACAAAAAATATGGTGTTATCCCACCTTTACACACAGGGCAGCACGAGTCTGGAGAATTGAACTGTTCATGGAGAGGGCAGGTGAGTGGTGGGCAGTTTTGGTGCAGGCAGGTCCACGTCAGGTCCTAAATCACAGACACAGTATCACTGCACTGTACAGAATCACATGGCATACTGAGGGTAAATTAATTGGTGCATTTAGATCTTAAGGTGCCAAGATGTAAGACTAAAACTCTCTTCCCTCTGACACTTTATATAATTTTAAGCAATTGTAAAAATCTGACATTCGTATGATTTATGATATATGGTACTCTAATGAGATTACTTATTTGTTCTACGGTAAAAAAGTGACTTATAAATGTTTCGATTTAAGGGTAAATCAACTGTATCAGTGTCATTTTCAGTCACCTAATGCCCCTTGTTTCATACCACAATCATAACAGAGCATAAGAAGAGTGTCGTCGCTGCAGTACCTTGCACTGGCAGGTAAAACAAGGGTCATCTGTTGCCAAGACCTCGTTGCCAATCAGTGCAGAGGTGCAGTTACTGAGAGGCTCTAAACACACACACACAAATGGTACAGAGCTCAGTCACAGTGCAAAGTTAAAACACAGTGTCTCACAAAAGACGGTTTAGTACTGACGTGCACAGACAGGACAGCAGGAGTCTGGTCCAGAGAACAAGATGTTGCTCTTAGGACAGTCCACGAGACTGGGACACTGCTTTCGGTAACATCTTAGGTGTTGCTCTCCATCTGGCATTACCTGAGAAACAAACAGCTTTGACTTCAACCATTACTATAACCAACACAACTTATATTTCAGCTAATACTACCACTGTAGCCCCTGAATCTTCGATATATATCTCTACTACCACTGCCTTTTACTCTGTAAGCAGTGAAGCAATTAATTGATTCATCCATAAATGTACTGACAGAATAGAAATTACAATGTTGTTGATTATTCAATCATTTAAGTTATCTTTTTAACAAAAATGGCTAATGCCACTTTTAATGCACTTCACTCTCTATATAAATGTTATGTTGTACATTTGTATTTCAGATAGATAGATAGATGGCTGATCCAGCTTCTTAAATATGAATATTTACTTCTTTTGTGTTATATATAACTGGACATATAACATCTTTGGGTTTTGAAAGGTTGGCCCCTGAGAACTTGTGCAAGTATTTTTAGATATTTTCTGATGTTTTATCTACTATAGAAAAAACCCTTAAATTATGAGCCTCTGTAACGTGTCACAGTTTCTACAGGATAAGTAAAGTATTTCCTATCATATGATACTTATTATAGCTAATTTAAAAGATCACTCAGTTTGTATAAAATATAATATAAATAATCACTTAGTTAACAAGTTACACATAAAAATATCACAATCAGGTTTTCATTTGTCAGTTGTGTTTGTATCGTACCTCACAGGTGCAGATCTGACAGGCATCATCAGCTGGATGGAAACTGTCACCTGGACCATAAACTCTGCCCTCAAATACACAGTCTACTCAAAAAAACAAAAAAAACCCAATCACGTAGGATTGTCAAGCACCTAAAAAATATAATATGAAGCATAAATCTAATGAGCCTCAGATCCTTTTTTCCTTACCAGCACACACAGGGCAGCACTCCCCAGGCACGCTGATGAAGTTGATGCAGGGAGACAGACAGCGAACCTCAGAGCAGGTGGTCACCCCGTCCACACACATGCACGTCATACAGGGAGTGGAGTCTGCAAACCAGCTGCTGCCCTCAGGATGCTCCTCTCCTCCATACACACAACCTCAGGAGGAAAATTAAATCAGTGGTAAAAACTGTCTCCATCTGCCATTTTTCTTTTCTTTTTTAATTTTTTTCTTTTCAATTAAAAATAAAATAGTAAAAAGTTACAAAGCCGATTACACAGTACAGTCACTTAGCACTGACAAAGTAAAACCACGCAGACAAATAAATAAACAAACAAAATGTAAAACATGCAGCCAAATACATACACAAATGAACCAGATCATGCAAACAAAGTGAAAAAAACAACATAAAAAATACAATAAAATAAAAAAACATTACTACTACCAACAATGATAATTATAATAATAATAACAAATAATTTACCAGTATCACAGTACAACACGGCACCTCTTTAAATGACTGGTGTGGGTGTTTTACAAAAGTCTATAGCAGCCCATTGCAAGCATCACCGCCAGGAGCACAAATATTATTAAAAATTCCAAAGTTATCTTGTATATAATAACGGCCTTAAATATTGTATGGCCTGCTCGGGGCCACAAGACAGCCACAGAGTGCACTGCAAACAACATTTGCTATACAAACTGCCCTGTAGGCCTGCGAGTTATAGGCCCACTGAAGAACCGCAGCAATATCCTCAGTTATGCACAGCATGGCAGTACACAGAAAACCTAAAATCTGTCCTATATGATTTAATGAATTCATTCCATCTTTCCCAACGTTTTTCAATTAAGACTATCTTAAGTCTCAATTCGAAGGTTAAAAAATTTCATGAATCACATTAAACCAATCAAGTGGATAGTTCTTGATTCAAACATTTTTTCATTTCACTTTTTTGCTGGGGACAAAAATATTGGGGACATATTGTGTAGGTCATAATACCTGGTTGTATTATGACAACTAAGTCATATCAATTTTCTGTGCAATACTATATGTGTAAAAATTTTACTTTAATGCTCCAAAGCAAGTGCTTACAAGCAGTGATGTTTTCATAGCTGCTGTGAATGCATGTTTAAACTGGTGTGCATGTGTATGCATGTGAGATATAACTTAGCTATTCTATTTCCTTTCCTTCGATTCAGTAGTGCAAGCGAATTTCGTTGTATTCACCTGTACAATGACTATAAAGATATTCTTTTCTATTCTATGAACATGGTGCCTCAGCCATGCAATTATTATTTTCAGTGATCTACTTACCTCTGCAGCGAGGACAGCAGGCTCCTGGATCAGTCACCTGATGCATACAAGGCAGTTTGGGACACTCAGGAGCCGCACAGTGCACCTCCCCTGCCTGCAAGACTCAAACAGATTAGCACTTAAACACAAGGAAAGAACAATATGGAGAGAACAGACAGAGATGGAGAAGTCAGACCTGGCAAGTGCAGGTGGAGCAGTGGTTTGAACTCAGGGTCCATGTTTGGCCGTCACTGAACTCCCGTCCATCAAGCGTACACACTGAGAACAAAGACAGACAAGAGACAAAGACAGAGATAAGGAAAAAATAGATTACTCAGTTACTTTTGTTGGAGAGATGTTGTTTGTTTTCATATTTTAATGTGTGCATAAGTTTTGTTGTACTTTTCTTAGTTAATTGCAGGAATTGGTCAAATTAAAATAAATAAATAAATAAATAAATAAATTTCTGAGTGAGCTAATTCTCTGGAGATCAACATAATAAGCACACATAAATTCAGCCAAAAAACATACATGGATGATAATTTAAACTTGCTGTAAAACAAAGAGTTAAGAATGACCCTAAAAATGTGTCCATCTCTTCTGAAAAACTGAGTTTCAACTATAAAATCTTGTGTGATTGCAGAGAATGGGTTGATATGGAGTAAATACAGTGGTTGAAATATTGATTTGCTTCAGTTTAACACATTACAAGACTCGGCAGAAACATATAGCCCTTCACAAACCATTTACAAAAAGGGTTCAGGAAGTACCTGTGCACTCAGGACAGCACTGTCCTGGCTTGGTTACTGGTCGGAGACAGGGTGTTGGTGGGCAGACAAGAGGAACACAGGTGACGGTGCCTCTGACACAAGTGCAGCGCTGGCAGGGGGTGGAGGAGGGTGTGAATGTGTGACTGTGAGGGTGGACGACACCCTCATACAGACAGGAGTCACAGACGGGGCAGCAGGTATCTGAGGGAACCGGGTGGGAGCACCGGACCGGACATGGTCTCCTGTGACAGTTCACCACTTCATTCTGTAGGAATGACAGAAAAAAGCAGACCATTTGAAAATGGATCACATGCACCGTCAGTCAGTATTTAATGTCGCTGTTGAGTCATGCATTTATGTTTAAAGGCCCATTTAAAGACAGGCATTGCAAATTAGCTTAGGCTGAAATGCTGTACTATGTGGTAACAGCTTTATGCTCTATACTTGTCCCTATACAAGTAAACATGGAATGAAATAAAATAATGTCTTTTTCAGTCTGTATGTATTGTCAGACTGACCAGACAGGAGCATGACGAGCAGGGATCAGCTGGCGAAGTGAAGGAGGAGCCGGACTGATACTCTTTCCCCTGATGGAGACAAATCCCTGTGCAGACAGGACAGCACTCGCCTGGAGGTGTTACTGGACGCAAACAGGAAACACTTGGACAAGACACATGTGCACACACCACAGCACCGTTCTAGAAACAGAAACACAAACACCGATATTATAATATTTCTTTTACATAGTCGGTTACAGTCCTAACATAGAACTGAAGATAGGTAGATGAGATAGATGATAGAAGATAGAAGATATACATGATGAAGCAGCAGCCAGGTTTATTTATACTCCATGCAGAAAAAAAAAACTCTTCACAGGGTCAGAATGATGGGATTCAAAGAATGCTTTTATCAAACACTAAGTGTTTCCACAAAAACACTTTTAATGCTACATCCTTGTTGCTTTAAGGTGCCACCAGAAGTTGGCCTTGTCCAGACCTTTGAATTCTCCCAGTCTATGGTATTTGAATCTACAGTGGATGGAAGTTAAAATGCATGTGTGGTAGTACCAGACAGGAGCAGAGCTGACAGTGGTCTGCAGGGTGTGGGAACCGTTCTCCGTTGAAACAGCCTCGTCCATTAAAGTTGCAGCCATCACACACTCCACACGCACAGCCGTCCAGAGCTGGGTGTGGGCATGACACTGCGGGGCATCTTCTCGGTGCACACACCACTTCACCTCTCTATGGAGAAAAAAAAAGGAAAAAAGGTATAGTGGTTGTGAGGATGCAGTGAATCCCTAAACCAAATGCATCAATTCTCTCTCTCACTGAGCATGTGCAGTCCTGGCACCCGCCCTCTCCTCCTGGATGGATCTGTCCGTCGACATAAGTAACACCCTGGAATTGACAACCTACACAGAAGAGTGAAACATCAGTGATTTACCGTGATTTATGAACTGTGATATGTTGTAAGCTGATTACCGTCACAGACAGGGCAGCCACATGGATTGGTTACAGGGTGAGGACAGCGAGCTGCCGGACACGACTTCTTTATACATCGCACTGAACCGCTCTGTAACAGAAAGAGGATGACACGTTGGCTCAAGAGACTGAACAGAAGGACAGTGTACATCAATGTGTGTGTGTGTTGGTGCTACCTGGCAGGTGCATTCAGCGCAGAGGTTTCCTGGGTCAGGGATCGACTGGCCATTTGCGAGGATGGCGCCATTATAGAAACAACCTGTCCAATAAAGACAGGTTTGTTTTGACATTTTGTAATCATGGGAATCATGAACCAAAAAAGAATGAAAAAGAAAGTTCAAAATGAGTTAGAAATATTGCTATGTGGTTGTGTGCCTCCGCACACCAGTCGGGATGCACTTAAAAATTCCTCAAGGTGTTCTTGAGATATTGTGTTAACAAGAATGAGAACAGACAATTTCGTAGGGACCTTCAGCTTTGACCTATGACCACCAAAATCTAAACAGTGCAACCTTAAGTCCAAGTGGATATTTGTGTGAAAATTAAAGAAATTCCCTCAAGGCGATCTTGGGATATCGTGTTTACAAGAATGGCTGGATGGTTAATTATTTTGCCTCCAGGCCTCAGCTATCGCCAGCTTGGAGGCATAATAACTCTTAACTAGGAGCGTAGGCAGAGTTTGATTTTGTCTTTACATACGTTCACATTCTCCACAGCATTGTCCCGGTGGTTTGTACGGGTGGCTGCACTCTCCATAACAGGGTGTCTTGGTACAGATGACCTCGCCTCCGTAACAGTAACATACGCCGCAGGGGTCTTTGTCGTCAGCAAACTCTGTGCCATCAGGGTATTCTTTACCATGAAACATGCAGCCTGCAAGTAGAAAACTCAAGATTAGGACATTTTTTAGATAATCTTGGGGAAATGATTCCAACTTTAAACTGCTGACAGAAAGGTCTGTTTTTATCTTCAGGAACTGGGACATTTGTTTGTTTACTTACCATCACAGGACATGCAGCATTGTCTCTGGACTGGGTGGTTACAGTTGGTCGGTGGACAACGCTTCTTCTCACAGCGGACAGAGCCCTCACGGCAAACACACGCTGCACATGGGTCTGACGCCTCATCCCACGTCTCGCCATTAGCTCGCTCTTGGCCCTCGTACAGGCAGCCTGCAGGAGAGATAAGACATGTATGAAAACAACTGCATCAAACTGCAACAGATGATTGAATGTGCTGGATCAAAATTTAAAAACTGCTTTGCCTTACAATATCTTGACAGGACTTAATTGTACCTTCGCAGGTCCGGCAGCACTGCTGTGTGATGGGGTGAGAACATGGAACGAAGGGGCAAGACTTGCGCTGACAATGAACTGTCCCATTGGTGCAGGTGCATGATCGACAGTTGTCAGTAGGGTGGTAGAAACGCTCATTGTGTCTGTAGGGTCGCTGTTCATACACACAGTCCAATGGGGGAGCTGAGGGAATATCAGCGATATAAATTCATTATATATTATCACCAACTTTATTACCATCGTGAGCCCAGAAACGAGCTCAACAGCAGATGAGCTCACAAATTAGCATCACCTCAATCAAAAAACATACATACCTATTAAGGTAGTAATTTGTATTTATTTTCAATAAAAAATTCACAACCCAGCCACCCCCTCCTCTGATAAATAAAGTACAGTCCCACAACACCAGCACAGAAGCTAAGCAATTTACTGCTGCAGAAAAACATATTTTAGCCACCGTAAAAAATCAGTATCAGTTTAAGTGTACACTGTATTTGTGTATTTGCTCCTCTTTACCTCTTTACTTTTCACACAACAGCTGATCGAGTCAGTGGTGGACCAGTGACTCCGGCATTTAGTGGAGTAAAATGTCTTTTCTGTGGACCCTGGTGTTTTTGATATAATGGCTTAAAATCCCAGTCAGTAAGGGCTAGCTTATGACAAGGTTGGGAATTAAAATATCCTAAATATAGCACTGACTTAGACTGATATTGATTTTTTTAGGTGGCCTAAAACTAATCAATGAAGGCAGAGTTTGCTCAGCATTGTTTGATTTTATGTACATGAAGCAGATGTTTTCAACCCTGAAGTTATCGTAAATACACAATTGTGATTTGGTCCAACAGCGACTAGCTGAATGGGGGTATATAAGCACCATCCTGGTGGAGTTGGACATACTTTCATCAATAAATCAATTCTCCCCTGGTGCTTGTATACTGGGACAAGGACAGCAGTCCTATTAAACGACCTAATCAAGCTGTAACTGCAGCTCGACTTACCTGTGCATGTAATCGTTCTGATTGTCATTGCTTTTTTTCCCTTGGTGCAAATCCTTACCAGGACACTGGGGGCAGCATTCTCCAAGCAGCACATTTGGGTTGGAGCATGGCAGCGGTGGACATCTCCTCATCAGACACTGGACATTCCCATTCTACAACAAAACAACAGATTTAGATGAAAACCTGCTTAAAAAAGGCTAAACGGCTAAAAACACAGCAGGATTAGTGTCATGCTGTGATGCTCCTTATTCTCACTATGCAGCTGCAGGTCCTGCATGTGTCAGTAGGATGGGGGAACTCCTCTCCATTGGGATACTCCTTCCCAGCGTAGCTGCAGCCTGACGTAGAGGAATATTGTTTAATTGTGAGATCTGTTTCATTTATTTGTATTCCTTTTAAATAATTCAGCTTTCCTGACCGTTGCAGTTGTTCTGACAGCATGTTCCAGATAGAGGTGCGTTACAGTGAGGATGAGGGCATTGAGGTTGGTGGCAGTCAATCTGCCCGCTCACGCACCTACACTCCTCACACACACTCACTGGGTTAGGAAAAGCCTCTCCATCCACGAAAATGCGGTTTTCAAAGGAACAGTCTGGGAAAGATGCAAACACAAGAGATGTTACAGTGATCTGACTGATTATAAACTAAAATAAATAAATAAAAAAAAACTTGCTATTTGATTCATGTCTGTGAGCTTAAATACCTGGACATTTAGGGCAGCAGTCTCCAGGTGGTGTGTATGAGTTGGAACAATTGAGTGGAGGACAAGGTCTTCTCTTACATTCTACGCTGCCATGCTAAGGAGAAAGGAAGGCTGTATCAGCAGGTTTTAAGGTCAACAGTAAAGTGTCATACGTGTGTGTGTGTGTGTGTGTGTGTGTGTGTGTGTGTGTGTGTGTGTGTGGAGATGTGCTGACCTGACAGGTGCAGATGTGGCATGGGTGGTCAGGGGTCGTAAACCTCTGGCCGTTGCTGTAGATACGATGAGTATAGGTGCAGCTTTCACACACTGGACAACAGGAGCCTTGGAAAAGCAAAATGACAGTGAAGTTACACAGTCATCAGCATATAAATAAAGCTCAGATCCACAATAATATTTTTTATTTTAAAATGGCGTTTTGATCTCTGTACATGTGACCGTTTTAGCACCCTTTCAGAAATAATAATTTTAATAATTTTAGCTTGGACCGACGATAAGGTGGAACTACTGATGACAATCAAGACTAAAATGCAACCTCACAGTTTTTAAACTAAAATGGGGTCAGCAGCATTTCTTTCTTTCATCTTTGTTTGTCAAAGATGGAAACAGAAAAAAAAAGTGTGGACGGCAGGCATAACCCTAGCAAAGGTTATGCATTTTAAAGTGAAAACGTATCATTGTGGATGCAGCTTTAGACACACAGTCTTACCAGGGATCTTGGTGGGATGCAGGCACTCTGTGGGGGGACACTGTGTGTGTGTACACACCGTCTCTCCATTCACACAGGTGCAGCTGGAGCAGGGACCCTCAGGGTGCCATTTGGAGCCTTCCTCATATTCCACCCCCTCCAACACACATGCTTAGATGAGAAAAGAGGGACAGTTAGATACTGCATATTCACGGATGTGTGTGCATGTGTGTGTGAGTGCAATATTACCTTTGCAGATTGGACAGCAGAGATGTGGGTCTATAATGGGGTTGGAGCACTGGACAGGGGGGCACTTCTCTTCACGGCAAATTACATTTCCACCCTACAGCAGACACACAATACGACAACATAATGACTACAGTGTCTTTTAGAACAGCACTTCCTTGATCATCTTCCTGGTGAATTTGTTGGCCCGCTACAGACAGGCTGCCGTGCTGAGTTTTCAAAAATATCCTAGTCACAGATTTTCCCTTATAGTGGCATGTTGCAGATATATACAAAATGCATATATTGCAGTTTACATGCGCGTTGTCTAATTTATTATTCTTCTGTAATTTGGCAATAGCTTTGCAGTCTGATTCTTTGTTTGTGTCAAAAAAGAATAAAATATTATTTAATAGCTATTATGAGGCTATGAGGCTGGATATTATTGAATCATATGGTGATGTAGTAGCATCCAAAAAAGAGAGGGATTTGACATTTTGGAAAATGACATTTTTTAAAACATGAGACAACATAAACATGTTTTTGTGAATGAAGATAATGCACACTTGGTCATTAATCTGAACACATCTTGGACAAAAAAATCTCAAAGTTTCACCACCTCCTTCTAGAGCTGCAAAGATTAATCAACTAGCAGTAGAATATTAAACTAATCACCAACTTTTTTGTGAGGCATATCTTTAGTATATTTATTGTCACATTAACTGACAAAATACAAGATATGATAGATTGTAACAAATGTGACAGATTAAGGGTTGACTATGAGTGCATTTTTTTAACCTATTTTTATTGAATAAACAGCTCAAAATTGACATGCATGTATTCCATAATCGCCAACTAATTGATAGTCAGTGGATCAGTTTGAGTAATTTTTTTTTGGGCGGGGGCAAAATTCTCATCTTTTGGTTTCTTAAATATAAAGATTTTCTGGTTTCTTTGGGTCTTGGATAAACAAGACATTTGAGGAAGGTATGTTTTTAGAAATCAACATTTTTCACCATTTTTTGACATTTTATAGACCAAATAAGTCAATGATTAATAACAAAAATCAGCTTAATACAAAGCGGAAAATAATCATTAGCTCCTAGCCTACTTTCTCTCTGAATATATCACACAGACTTGCCTTACACCTGCACTGTAGGCAGGGTCCACTTCCAGCAGGTGTGAACACTTTTCCATCAGCATACACCCTCCTGTCAAACTCACATTCTGTGGGAACAAATACGAACTCTAAGTCAAATTTGGAAGACGGCATGAAATAGGCAACACAAATTTGACAAAGACATGAGAAAAAAATGCTTTTTTTGTTGCAAATTTATAGATATGCTGACCGTTGCATGTGTAGCAACACTCTCCTTTGCGCTGAGCTGGATGACTGCAGTGTGGTGTGGGACACGATGAATCCATGCGCTCACATGACACCTCACCTGCCTAACAGGTAGACACAAAACAGGATAAAAAAAATAGAGCATTTTAACAGAGTGGCTGTCAGATACAAAGCTCAAACATACAAACTGGACAAGTAAATCTCCCCGGTCAATATATCGGCTAATATTAACTTGTTGCAGATATGTCAAATTCATCTGAAGATTTGACAAATAGCTTTAACCCATTTTAAAGTGTAATCACAATCATTTCTGAAAGTGCAGTCGGCTTTAACTTGTTTTTGAACCCCTGAGTCAAGGACAGAGGTGAACAAAGTACACAACTCTATTACTAACTCAAAGTATAGATACCTCTGATCAAATACTACTCGGATACAAGTGAATGTTGCTGAATTAAATTACTACTTGAGTTTAGGTTCTGGAATACTTGCTTTTAAAAATACTAAAGTATTTAAAGCACTTTTTAAAAATCACATTGTTTTGTATATTATCACCATACATTTACAGATCCGAATGGCTCAAACAAACCAGTGAATGCACTGACATGAGGAACCTGTACAATGAAAAGCCCACAGAAATACAAATTAACAAATGGACCACCCTCTGTCAATTTATAATTTTTTTTTCTGGGAACACAGATAATCTGTGTTATACTTCCTATGAAAAAACTATGAATCATATTTCCACCTGCATTTTGGATATATTAAATTATTACGTATTACTTATCATTAAGTATGATAAAATGAAATTATGAGTCAAATGCATTTATTCTTAATAATCCCATCACCATAAATAACTATATTTCATAGTTTCTGGTGACGATAAATGATGTGATTTTGGAATTTTGTTAAAGAAAACACGCCGTTAAAACCCATTTGCGGGGTTTTGAATGCAAAAATAAGCGCTCAAAGTGTTCAAAGCAAATGTAACCAGCAACAAGAACCTTCATAGAAATGTAGAGTCAAAAGTACAATATTTGTCTTTCAAATGCAATGGAGTCAAAGTAATACGTTTCCAAGCAATCACAGTCACGTAAAGTACAGATACACAAAAACTGCACTTCAGTACTTTACTTCAGTAAATATACTTTTTTACTGGTCATGAAACTTTGCCAGTCACATAAACATCCAAAAGTTGTCAGACTGAACTCACAGAGCAGCGGCAGTGGAGGCAGGGGTCTCGGGAGGGGAGCTTCTGTCCGTCAACATACACCTCGGACTCATATTCACACTGCTCACACCTGCAGGTCACATACACACAGCATAAACATTGAAATCTTTTGTCAATGTTTCAGTCGTCTTGAAAGCAGGAGATGAATAAGGTGGACTGATGCAGCCTTGAAAGTGATATGGATGAGGTGAGGCAGGTTAGTTACCGTGGGCAACAGTCTCCAGCACGATGCACAGGGTTACGACAAGACAAGGCAGGACAGGGAATAGGTGAACAAACCACATTTCCATTCTGGAGCAGAGAGATATAATAAAGATAGACTTGATTTATACAAGAGGTTGACAGATTATCAGGGCCAATATTTGGCATTTTGCAGATTATCTGTATCTGCGTTTTATTTTAATGATCACCGTTAAAATTAATTAGTTAAATAGTGCAAAGAACGTGTCAGCCAGGGAGGAACTTTTATTTTGTAAAACCTCAAGGAGCTGTTTTTATTTATTCTTTTTTTCTTTTCTTTTTAAAATTTTCACTTGACTTTATAAAAAATGTTTTAGTGTTGGAGTTTGTTATATTCCAAATTGTAAATATTAACATAAAGACTTTACTTTTTATTGTAAATGCATATGGGTTCCAAATATCATGACTCGTTAACCACTAATGATCGGTATCGGCCTTAAAAAACCAATATCGGTCGACCCCTAATTTATTCACAAAAAACATTTAATGAATCAATTAATATAAATTACATACCACACATGTGCAGTCTTGACAGCGGTCCCCAGGTATCACAGCTCCGTTAGGGAAGTCATAACCATTCACACCACAACCTGCAAGACAAAACGCAAACAAAAACAGTGTATCTGTGGCTAACTGAATTCACTCACTAACACACACACACACACACACACACACACACACACACACAAATGCAAAGAAACCCACCGTCACAAACAGGACAGCAGGTAGCGGCTGGAGGAGCAGCTGGGTTTTTACACCGGGTGTTACACCGCTCCCTCTCACAGCGAACATGACCCTCCTGGTGAGAGGAGAGAAAGATGTCAAAGCAGATGAAGGTGACAGAGATGATAGAGGGTTAAACTGTCAGTCGGTATCAGACCCACCAAACAGTAGCAGACATCACAGGGATTCTCTATGGGCCTCCACTTTGCTCCATGATCATACTGGACACCAGAGTGGATGCAGCCTGCAAAACACACATCAGATTGCTTTACGGCATCACTGGTAGTGAAGTTGCTCAATCTTAATGTTGCACCAGGACAAAATAGGGAAGAAAACTGTTGACAATTTTCATGCAGAACAGTTTTATCTGTCAGCTTGGACCCATGGACTAATGCCACTCCTCAGCTCTGGAGGCACATTTTCACCCCCTGCTGTTTGTGACTTTTCTGAACTGTCAGGACATAATCCTCCACAGACAAAAATTACCATTTGTTTATTAATTGGTCATGACGTGTAACCTTGAATTTACAGTGAAGATGTATTTTTTCTTGCATGCCTCTATATAAAATGGTGAAGATGGAGATTAATTGATTGATTGGGCTACATGTTTAAAAACATCAAAATTATGTCAAAACATCCATTTACAAACTCACACACAACTGATACAGTATGATCCAAGTCTCGTTGATCCTGATGATCTGAGGCTCACAGAATCAGTAACATCTTTAACTCACTTCTTAAAATGAGTAAAACAAGTCTGAGAAGACCTGTATGGATCCTTTGCAATGGTAACATTGGTAATATTGACGACTTTAATAATGTGTTCCATGCAGTTTACTAAGGCACATTAAATTTAGATTTCAGATTTATTTTTTAGAGTAGAGTATTTTTTAAAGTTTGTTGCATACAGATTTATTTTGCAGTGTCCTTACCTCTGCATCGCTGGCAGCAGTCTCCAGGCACAGTCTCTGTGTGTGTGCAGTCCAGTGAGGGGCAGGACTGGGGATGGCATTCCCTGTTACCCTCCTGTTAGCAACGAAGAGATGCAGAGGTGACAGAAAATGATGTGAACAGCAAAAGGCCACAGCAATATATCAGGCTCAATAAATGTCAAACTGAAGATACGCACCTTACATATACATGTCTGACAGCCATCTATACTGTAGGACACATTATGAACCGTGCCATCCGGCTCACACTCTGAAGATGAGACAGAAGTTTATACACATTTTTTGAGCTTGAGTGTCTGCATATCCAAGTGATAAAGATAAGATACTGATAGAAGTATGAAAAGAGGAATGTGGAAATAAGTTTGAGCATTACAGCTGGTCCCTCTTTGTACATCATCGCAGATTTTCTTCACCTTTTCACTACTCTAGGTCACTGGGGAACATTTGGCTCTGCTCTCTGCGGTGATGACCAAACAGTGTGGTTTTGATGTAATCTACACGTGCTCGCTCTCTCTCTCACACACAAAGTTTTATGGGCTGTAACTGTAACCACAAGTGCCTGCAGCCTTCCAGCTGTTAAAGACTACCACCGGCAAGTCTATTAACACTCGAAAAGATTTACTCTAGGAGAAACAGATCCGATCATGGCACAAACAACTTCCCCACATTCTGTGGCTGTTATTTTGAAGGCTGTTTACAGTAACATACCAAACACTGAAGAGCAGCGTTGCTTTGTTTCATCAAAGGCTCTCTGGGAGCTCGTCAAATATTATTTTCGCTTAGCTCGGACATTTCGGCAGATAATTATTTTAATGACAACTCTCAAAAGGACAGAGACAATGTGTTTGTGTGTGAGAGAGAGCAATAATCACAGAGTGTGAGAGAGGCTTGTGAGGCTGCCTACTGTGCCAGCAGCCAACAGGCATTTCCTCTAGCAAGCCAAGCATGCATGAGATCAAAGTGTGTATGGGAGTGTGAGTCTCCGAGTGTGTATCAACTGGGTGCCATTGGAGTCTTCTGGCCTACATGCAGAAACAATTAAGGGGAAGATGAATGAAAAGACAGAGAGAGTAGTCAAAGGGGGTGAGAAAGGGGACAGAGGGCTGTTTGGGCACATGTGTGTCCCATTGATGGTGAAAATGTGCACAATAAGTACAGAACAAAGTTTACATAACTCTGTGGGAGTGGGGATTGAACCAAGGGAGAGGGAGACAAAGAGAGACAGATCCTTAATGAGGCCGGTCCAACATCAACTAAGGTCCCACATGTTTGTGTCCCTCCATTATGACAGGTGGTTGTACATTGTTTCCTCAAATGCACTGGAAAGTTGATCACATCTGTATTACCATACAACAGACAAGGTACTGTAAAACTTACAGCTTTGGTAATGGTAATGTATATTTTTTAAAAGAGAAGAAACGTGGCAAAAACTACCAGGATACTGCTGCATTACCAGAATTTTTGGACACTTCATACAACCCTTCATATGGCATCTTACGAAAAGTTCAAGCTCATAATTATGTGGTTATTTACGAATTAGTTTTTGCAGGTATAAGTACGAATAGTGAATGATCTGCCTATTGGGGGCAGCACAACAAGCTGTAAAACAGTGACAAATTATCCCCCTAAAGTTAATATGGTTACTGCCGCCTACTCACACATCCAGCTGTAACAAGTCATGTTTCTTGCCACTCAAGATTGAGCCCAATATTCACTCTCTTTTTGCTCTGTTTTTGGTCTCCACCAACTACTGAGAGAAATATCTGACTCTTTTGCAGCCAATTGCTGCCTATGCTGCATGCTGCCCATGCTGCAAGGTTAATGACAGTGGTGAAAGCAGGAAAACAGGAAAGTTGTGGACCATAAAACCAAAACAATGAACTAAGAGATGCCAAAATGCTCCACAGATAATCCTCTGTGGGTTAATCACTACTGGTGCTACTGTTCACAGTTTAAGTACCTGATCCATTGTTGATATATAAATAGTCTCGAGCAGCTTAAAGTGTTTTTTTTTGTTTGTTTGTTTTTTTACAGACCTCTGGTGGTATCTAGCGTGGAAAAAAAGTTTTAGTTTTCATATTTAGAATTTGAGATGTCCATTTCTGTATTTCTCCTCTCCTTTCTAATACATTGAGGGTAAACTGAATTTTTTTTGTGCTGCCCACATTGTGAAAAAATTCCCTGAAAAAATTAACAATACCACTTCTCAGGAATAATTACTCCAATACTCATTTATCTACAGACCTAGCTGTCAGCAATTTTCAGTGTCTTCAAACCAATTAAAAAAAAAAGATGGACAACGACAATCAAATTCTTTTCAAATTAATTGTAGGCAGAAACTTCAGAAATCTTTTGCAAATCTGTGGAAAAAAAGGGGGGAAAAGCAAAACTACCTCCATGGCTAGATACCACATATATATAGAGGGGATAAGGTATACAATGCTAAGTTAATGTCAGAATGTAAATGTGGTGGCACGGATAAATAATCTTGGTATGAGGTGAAAACATTTTGAATCATATTTTGCTTTTTTAACACTGGTATTAAGTCTTTCTTCTATTTAATTCCATTATCAGTCGACTCAACAGTCATCCTTATCGTGAAGTGCTTTCTGTTTCTCTGAGATCACAGAGACGATGGTGCGGCTGATGATCCAGTCTCTTCTCACTGCTCTGAAAAGTACTTTATTCCTCAGTTTTTCTGGGAAACAATCCAGTGTTCACCAGCCATGACATATTACATGGTTTCCAGTTGCTGGATCCCGCCACTCTGTGAAACAGGAACCACAATTGCGCACATGGCAGATCGCCGCGGGGTACGCATGGCAACGGGCCTGATGGCAGAGGTCAGGGCAGCTGATAGGCGCAGAGCCAAGAGGACAGCCGCTGAACCAGTGGAGCTTGAAACAAAACCTACAGTGTTTTAAGAAAAACGGATGATAACATTGGTTGGAATGCTAAAAATAATTTTAGAAAAGATTTAACTCACTATTCATGAAACAACTACTGTCTCTCAAAGCCAGCCGCTATATCTCAAGTTCTGTTGACAGCAAAAGATTTTAGAACCTCCTCTGAGATTTGCTTTAGCTTGGCATTTTGATGCTAAAGCTTTTGGGCAAGGTAAAGACTTTGGAAGCTTTGCAACTCATGAACTGTTAACTCACTGTAAAATAAAGCATTGATCTACAACTGCATGTCCTTGTTTTCACCTTAAAGTTATTGAGGAACTGATAATTAGGGATAAAAATTGAAAATTTACCAATGATTAGGGCTGGGAGTCATTTAAAAAATAATGATACCAGTAACCATACCAGAACCTTTTAAGTGATACATGTGCCAAAAGAATACTTCATTCGATACCCATAATGGGAATGAAGTGATTTGTATATTGTAAAACTTAAATTAACAGCTTAAAGAGATAGCATTGCAACACATGTTTACGGCATCCTAGGATGACGCCACCCAGTATACCAACATTATAAGAAATTGGTATTTTGTTGAATTTAGGTTGTGACATCTGGTGACCAGAGAAATTGAAGCTGCTACTGAGTGTGAGCTTTGCACTGGGGAAATTTCTGAGGGACCCTTTCACAGCATGTTGCTGGATGTTCCCTGCTGCTGCAGCTGTGTAGCTTGTGCTTAGCGGTGAGACGTTGAACTGATACCTAAAAGGTATCATGCACTGACACCCAGCCTTACCAATGATAGTCTAAAAATATGTGTTTATCCAATCAAGAGGGGTATATATAGGGGACAAGGTAAGGAAGGCACTACAACTGCGTGACCGACTTCAAATGACGCCTCTGCCAAGCAAATACCAAATGAGCCATGCCATACCACAATGAGGATTCAACAGTACATATTGGGCTGAATTTGTGAGGCAGTTAATCGCTTTCTATTTGTAATGCTGATACCTGTGATCTGGTGTGACTGGAAGCCATATGCTGCTCTTATTTTGAGTAGCTGCTGTAACAGTGTCATGACTTTCTGGCTTAATTTGTCTCATCCATTTCTGCTCCAGTTTACTCAGAGCACTACATTTGTCAGGATCAGAGGTCATCCAGTCCTGCCTAGCCCAGTACCTGGGCAGGGGGGTGATCGCAGGGCAGGTACGGGTGATTCGGTCTAAAGCTTGGTCACTGGATGACATCAACTGTTGCTGTGTGTGGAAGTAGAAGCGCAGGTAGTGCGGCCCGTTGAAGAACCAGTTGCAGCTGTCCTTGTCGTAACCATCCATTCGAAAGCCGAATGCATCAAACCCGCTGCGATCCAAACCAAATGGATCAAACCCATAGATACTGTAGCCTTTGTCGCTGAAGAGCTCAGACATTATCTTTTCTTGGAGCGACTTATTATCCTTCTCTTTTTCATTTGTCTCTTCATGCTCTTTGCTCTTCTCATTCTCAAACACCCCATCCTTACACATGCCAAACCAGGTGACATTAGAACGGTTGAATCCGTAGCGATTGAAGCCAGATACATCATATCCATCCATATCAATGAAGTCCCTGTTAAAGCCATCTTTGCCGTAGCCCCACCTATCCCAACCACTCCGGTCATAGCCATTACGATCATATCCATGTTGGTCAAAAGCACTGCTGTTAAAGCCCCCGGTGACAGAACTATTGTAGGGTGAGTCGTGTTTGTCAAAGCCACGCTTCGGATATTTCGGATGTCCTCTTGGGTTTGCTTGTAATGATGTCATATTACAAGGTGCACCAATAGTTATGGGCACATATACAACACACATCTGTTGCTGGGAAGAAATCACATCATCAGGTGTCACATCAAAAGGCCTCATCTTCACATGCCTCTGTCTAGCAGGGTAAAAGATATTGCTCTGAGCATTATCATCTTCAGAAGTTTGTCTTTTTGATCCATGCTGATGTTTATCTTGCCACTGCGCCCACAGCTTGTCGATGAATGCCATGTGTGATAGGTATAAAGGGTCATAGGAAGCCAGAGGTGAAGCCATGTGACCCCCGACCCAAAGCCTAAAAAGGCCAGAAAAGGTCTGCAGAGACTGGGAGAACACTTGGAAGTCCGCCTGGTTTACAGTCTTCTGCATGGTCACTGCATCTGGCAGCCACACCTAAAGGTATCAGAGAAATCAGTTACACAAATGTAGTACTCGTAATCTGGTCTTTAAGTCGTGACATAACCCCTTTCAAAATACTATTTCCAGGTCACAACCTCCTATTGTTTACAATGCCACAGTGCTGTGTTTGAACAGCTCTGAGTCCTAAACAAACTACTGAATTGTCAGTTTTACCACTTTCCTGCCAATGAGAAAGAGAGGAGGAAATGGCTGCAGCTGATAAGGTAAGTTACATTTCTTAAACTCACAGAGAGATGTCCATGCTCATAGGGTTAGTAATTTAAAGGGGTGTTAGCACTAGCACTAAAACTTTGGTTTTCTTCATTTGTTTGCAGCCATTTCCTCCTCCTTTTGTCATCATAAAATTACTATTCCATCATTTTTTGTACTTAGATCTGCTCAAACACAGCACTGTGGCATTGTAAACAAAAGGAGGTTTTGACCCAGAAATAGTATTTTGAATGGGCATTACATCAGACTTAAAGCCCAGATACAGCACAACACACTTCAATGTTTAGAAAGAACAATGAGGTGGACTATCAAATGAATAAAAGTGGTTTGACAAACCGAGGAGTTGAAACTCCGTCTGAGACAAGGGGACCAGTGGAAACGGGAAGCCAAGCCCTGGAAAGGGTGATGTGGGACACAGCCAGAGCTGGGCTCACCATCTCCTCCAAACAATCCAGCCTGCCACGCAGCTGAGAGCTTCATCGACCCAGAGTCCACAGTCCACTCAAAGTATGGAAGTGCTAGTTTGCATGATGACACTGACTGCAGCTCTCGCTCTACTAACCGCAGGAAGTAGCGGTGCCAGGGGAGGAAGAAGGCGTGATAACCAGCCAGAGGGGAGAACTCAGCTCTCAGTAGTGCAAAGCCCTTCCACACAGCTAAATTCACATGCAAACACACAAACACAGACATTAATAAACCCATAATAATGATACACAGGTATACATTAAATTTTAAAAAGGTACAAAAAAATGTACATTCTTACCTGGCCTTGCATAGACTTTCCTGATAGCCCGTTGGTACAGCTTCCTCTCTCTCAGTGTGAGGTCTCTGATCTCTTTACGCTGGGTCAGATGTTGGCACACACAGTCAACGCTGCCACTACGTGTGCATGTGCACTCTTCACAGCCTTGCCTGAACCATTCTCCATATCTCCACAGTTTTTGTTGGGAGAGGCAACCACAACTTCCACCACAACTCACGTCAGAACACTTCACTCCGGGAGAGAAGCTAATTATTTGTGCCTCTCCCGCATGGTCCTTCACCAAAGCTTGGCACTGTGTCAGAGTGAGGTAATCACAGGTATGATTGAAATCTGGGTCCATACGACAGCCTACATTTTTAAGGTTTCCTTCAAAATCCATCAGCTCGGTCTGGTTGAAGTCTATATTGTACCATGTTTCATCCTCCAAATTATCCTGGTCATATCCTGAGAGAGTCCTGTTCACAGATGAGATGTTGTATCCATGCTGAGTGTAATTTTGGTGGCCCGTGAGAAGACCCTGCCTTGGTTTGCGGAGGCAGCATGCGCCCAACATGCAATGGTCCCTACAGGCATTAAAGGAAGGGAAGTTGTTGCTGCTGTTTCCGGTGCAGTAGAGGAAGTCCTCACAGAGGCCAGAGGTAGGATTAAAGGCCCAGCGGCGTTGAAATGGCCGCATCCTTTCACAGTTGTTCTCTGGTTTGGGTACCCAACATGCCTAGAAGTGCGGAGGGGGGACACAGGGCCTCTTACCCAGCCTTAAACCCCACTGCAATGCCCATAGCCAGAACTGACAAAGGACAAACTAATGCAAAGCACTGCTATTGGGTTCACCCAATGCAGCAGGCAAAGCAATATTCTACAGCTAACTTGACATTTTGAGAAACACAGTCAATCGCTTATGTGCTGCGAGTTGGATCAGAGGGTTGATACCACTCTCACTATGAGGTCACGGGCAGCAGAAATGCAGCTGCAGCTTAGAAGTAAAATGGGAAGACGGCTAGGTTCACTTAATCCAAGAGTTTGAAAAATCTGCCTAGAAGATCTTGTGTGATTGAACTCGTCAAAAAAGTGTATTTCCCAAAATGTCTACCTCACTACTGTGGTGTACAAAGTAGTAAACTACATAGGCAATTGCTAATACAATTGCTAAAAAGAAAATGCTAAAACTATAAGAAAACTACAGTAACACAACTGTTAACAGAAGAGGGATTCAAACCTTCATTTTCATTTGTGATTGTGACCCACCTCAAGCATTTCAAAAGTTCTGGAGACCTGCCGGGTGACCAAAGATACAATAAGCAAATCTTCAAAACTAAAACATCGAAACACCTACAGCAGACGAAACTAGAAAAAAGCACACAAGAACACATGCTCAACAGTACAAGAAGCTGCCGTGCTAGCAACTCTGACACCATGGCTTTGAGATAAATGCAGAACACAATAAAAAAGCTAACGTGCCGAGGTATAAGTGTTTAAAATGTCCTCCGTCTCATTTTAACAATTCTTGGTTAGCACCAAACAAAATGTAAAGCTGAGGCTGAGTATAGTGTGCTGCAGGAATGAGTCCTAAAACCAGGAAATAAGTTTGTAAGCATTTTAGCTCCTCCAGTTTTGACAAGGGAACCAGGGCATTGCTAATTTCCATAATGGCCTCCAGGAAAAAGTCAAAGTATAAGGCAAATTGAAGTTTTGAAATGATTGAAAGATTTGGGGATTATTACAATCCATCATTTTGGCACCAAAAATGTCTGTACAAACTTTGATTCCAGTTCATTTGAAAGCTGTAGAGATATTTGGACTGGAGCGGTGGACTCGCACTTTCACAACATGGACAGAAAAGTTCACCACCAACATGAACATTTTTGTCATTTTGTTAACACTTTATGAATCTTCACTACGCCACTAATCCTGGCACAAAAATACCTGTCTCAGCAGTCTCTGACACACCGGTCCCTTGGTGTTTGGAGGACAGGAGCAGTGAAACCCAGTGGGATCAGAGGTCAAGACGAAACATACGCCTCCATTTTGACAGGGGTTAGACAGACAAGGGTCTGGGAGAGGGACGGCCATCTGCAAACTACCTACTTAACACCATTTGAATGTGTGTTAGTGTTACTTTGTTGAAAGTCTGGATTTTGTTTGTGAAAAAGATAAACAGAGAGAGCAAAAGACAGAGAAAAAGAAGTTCAGCAGAAGCTAAACCATCATTACCTTTGATGTTAGCTTGACATGTGACCTTTCCAGATGTGCACGTGCACACTGTGTTGAGGTCAATCTGCCAGTGCTGGCCGTCCTCCACTTCACGCCCCTCCCACACACATCGCTGCCTCACACACTCACATCCCTCCAGGTACTGTACGCGTGACTGTAGGTCTGCATTCTGTTGAAAAACAAAAACGCCATGTCATGTCACATATAACTTGACATTCTTTGTTTTATCATGTAAAGTCATATACTCTAATTGCGACACCTGAGTTTTGACCATGTCCAGCATGCGAGCCAGCTCCTCCACCCTCTTCTCCAGCTTCTTCAGCCTGTCATCTTTCTGTGCCTGAGAAACAGACTTCACCCCTTGAGGAGATCCCGGAGGCCCCAGCACCACACCTCTCTGCAGCTGGTCACTCTGGACGTCCTGGAGATAATGGCTGGTTTGGTCCTTTGGCCTCCGGCTTGTTTGAGGTTTACTGGGGGATGCATCCTTCTGAAACATTCGACTGCTGTCAGCCCGAAAATCTGAGCTATGAGCGTCTGCGTACTGAGACGGAGGTAGAGAATCTGGAAGGAGAAAGCAGCAGTTGGAAGAAGAGATTCTTGAATAATTTGTGAATGAAGTCAAGTCGATTTTATTTATAAACCCCATTATCACAAATCACAATTTGCCTCAGAGGGCTTACAGCACACAACATTCCTCTGTCCTTGGACTCTCACAGCGACTAAAGCTGGGCATAAACTGTACGATTTTAGAAATGTTGTTGTTAATTCCAACTCATACTGTACGAGTAAACTGTCTGCGATGTAAAGCCAAAGCTCATGATAAATGTGCTCACACTGTATGGCCCAATTGTCACACTACGACCTTAGAGCTCACACTGTAAGTGTAAAAAACGGCCCGTCAGCCCCTGCAGACTGTCTTGGCTATTGACGATTGTCAAAAAAGATTAGTTTGAAAGCTCTGAGGCAAGTATTAGCAACAATGCTAATAAGACAGAGGTGTGCTGCCTTGATAATCTGTGCAATCCTGTGTGCTGAGACGTCCAAGAAAAAGAAGCGCTGGGGCATATGGACTCGCACATGGCTTTGAAGACAGTGTGGCTTGTTCATTTTGCAGAGAGAACTGGAAGGAAGCTAGCTACTTTTACTGTTGTTAACTTAATAGCTAATGTGAGCTATGCACAACATTCCTTGTTGTGCAGTCGCTACCGGCGATAAACTGCACTTCCTATGTCCAGCATCGTGTTGCCATGGCGTTTTCAGACGCTCTGTTAGACATTTTGCACAGGCACAGTGAGAAAAAAGGCACTGACATTGGGGAATCGACTGTTCGGGGGCAGATGATCGGTCCTCCCTCCCCCCTGCAACACTGCACAGCAAACCACACCCGACACAGCTGAAATTAAGCCTGACTTTAAAATGAGTCTTCAGCTAAAAATTTAGCAAAAATAGGCTAAAATCAGACAGTGTTTACTCAGGAAGAGCAACTGTGGAGGGATCCCTCTTTCAGGATGGACAGACATGCAACAAATGACGTAAAGAACAACAAAATAGTGAATGAATGAATAAAAGAATACATTTGGAATCTAAACAAACATCCTGCAAAAATGCTGTAGAAATTAAGACGCACACTGAGGAATAATAAACAAACTGGGGCACTTCCTGCCTGAGGGCCGAAAGATATGATCTAATGCACATAAACCACTGAGGTTCCCTTCCTGAGTTTCAGGAGTATCTCAGTGTTTGGGATTCTAGACAGGGTTGCAAAATAAAGTTTTATCAGTTATTAAATAGTTTATATAATAGCAAGAGTGCTCAAAAATATAGTAAAATATCAGGGTCAGTAATAAAGTAAAGGAATGGAGCAAAAGGAAATGAGAAGGAAATGAACCTGCAGCCTTTGACATACTGTAAATTCTGCAGTGTTTGCTTTGCAGCATGCTGTTCTATTCATATGGATTTATGGCTGCACATGTACAGACAGACAGTGTTTGCACATATACAGTGTCTAGAAAAAAGAAATCAATCACAGCTCTCCAGTGAGCTGTGATGTTTACTATGAAAGGCCTCTCTCTTGGGGATTTTTTGGCAATCTCCATACATATATCCTTACTTTTAACTCAAACGGACTCAGATACTCTAAACAAAGACAATGATTTACACTCTGTTATGATGTAGTTAATCATCCTTTACCTGTAACATTGTCACAGAGCCACGGCCGCCTTAGATATGCTCTCATTGAAATCTCAGCCTTCTTCAAATATCCCTGCATTCATAAAGAAACACACAAACACTAACTTTTACTGTATATACAGACACAAAATTGAAGGGAGAACATAAGAAATGTAACTGTAGTTTATATAGAATAATTGCATACATTTGGTATATAGCAAAAGTGGGATGAGTCGTGTTGCAAGTCAAAAGAGAGTCTCAAATTTTGCACTCAAATCCCAAGTCAACTTTGAGTTTGAAGTCCTAAACAAGTCATAATGCGCTGTTCACCAAATGAAATGCCATTTTAACGACAGAGTAATAATGTATTAAGATTACAGAAAGAATCGTGACTTTTTTTAAAAATTTGTATTCATTTGTTAAAACAGGTCAATTGGAAGTTGTTATGTCTGTAACTTTCCACCTACACATATGGCGTACTGCAATTTTTTGTTGACCACCATTTTTTTTTGCAATGTCCTTCTATATGTACATATATCACTACTGCTTTCAGGGCTTTTACGAACTGTATATCCTTTTCTAGTCTTTAAATTGCATGTTTTGTTCTTTTTTCCCCAGCCCTTATTTTCCTTTTCTTGCAGATGTGTTTAAAGAAGTCTTTTAAACTGTATACCCCCACTTTTTAAAAAACATAATTTTTATTTTTTGGGCTTGGGGGAGGGGTACCAGGTGTTTTCAAGTCAAAAGGCTCCAAGTGAAGTCATGGGTGAGTGGTTTTTAAGTCCAAAACCAGGTTGCAAGACTTTTTTTCTTTTTATGTGACAAGTTGAGTCTAAAGTCATCAAATGTCACTCCAGTCCACACCTCAGTTATATACAGTACTGTAGTTCCAAATTTCACTATTATGTTGCTGCGTTTTCAATATCTCCCCATTGTGCTAATGTAGAACTGCAAGCAGCCTGAATTATATAAGACTACTGTGAACAGTAAGTAAATCAGTAAAGGTGATGTTTCAGTTGTCAGTACATGGGTAGTTACAGCCATGCAGTGTGTGCAAGAAACTCACACTAAATTTGCTGTCTTTCTTCCCCGATGTGCTGGCAAGAGTGACAACAGTATCTCGAGGAAGCTCCAGGTTGAATCTCTCTTCACTTTTTATCGGGAGAACCACGGCTTCTTGACAGTCTACAAAAAATACCAGCCTGTCAGGTTCCAGGCTCACAGCCAACTGCACCCACTCCTCCCCGGAGAAGGGGTTTCTCCTGGGGAAGTGAAAGCTGGCAAGGCCCTGAGCTCCTCCTCCGGCCTGGTAGTCCAAACGCAGAGTGTTATTTAGGGTGGAGGAGATGATTTGGAGAAAGGGTGAGGACGCAGAGGAGAGAGAAAAAAGAGTAGCACTTGAGCCGGACGCCTGATGCCCCACCAAATGCACCCCCATGCCTCCCTGAAGGTTGGAGTACAAGAAGTGGGAATATTCACGAGGAAGAGTCAGGTACGGTGCTCTGGGACGTATTTTATAAATCAAACTGCCGGGACTCTGCAGTCTGGCCACGCCACTTGTGTGATGGGACATGTTTAGAGCTGCCAGAAGGTCGATCACTTGGAAAGAGAAAAAAAAGACTTGTATGACACACATCATATTACATGAGGTCCTGCTCTGTCTAATGGGGGATGACACTGTGGTTTGTGGGTTGTGATGATTGTTGGACTGAATCAGATAATCAGAATGAAGCTATTCATCAGGGGTCACACATGGCAGCCCAACTGACCTCGAACAACTGACCTCCACAGCAGAACAGCAGAGTACAGTCAGTGTCATCTGATGACTCTCAATTCAAGGTACAAAAACGCTTATACAAAAACTTTGTCTTATGTGATGAAACTTACTATATCGTGACAGTGGTGCATGCATACAAAAATTAGCTATCAGAATTGTAAATCAATCAAATTATTATGAACCAACCGATGCTCTATTTATTAACTTATATGATTTAAAATTTTGTGATATAGTTAATTTCAAAGCTGCACAAATAATTACCAAAAAAAAAATCCTCTTTCCTGTATCTGAATCTTGACATTGTTTGTTTTTGTATTTCTTATGTTTTATACTGTTTTTAAAAAAAAACAATTTAGGATTAAATGAGTTACTCAAGAAAATATTCTAAGTAAAAATGGTAGGTATAATAAGCTTCAGTTTTAACCTACACTTTTTCTGTACATATTTATAGATTATAAGACTTTTTTTTTAATTAGGGGAAATAAACCCTCCATATAAAAAAACTATTTTTTTAAACAAAAACTTTAAATTATCAAAAAACATATATCAAAATGTGAAAAAAAACCTTAAATGCTTATTAAAACAGTTGGCAATAAATTTTCTGTCAGTTTTCTGTTAACTGATTAATCAACTAATAGTTGCAGCTGTAGCCTTCTTGTATAAACTGTTTGGCAATTTATTATTTTTTTTTCAAAACATATATTTTATTTTTTTTAATCCAAAAATCTTAATAAAGTAACAGGTTTTGATAAATGTAGTGAAGTAAAAAGTACAATATTTCCCTCTGAAGTGTAGTGGAGTAAAAGTATAAAGTGACATGAAAAGAAAATACTAAAATAAAGTACAAGTACTTAAAATGTTGTACTTATGTATGTACTTCGTTACATTCCACCACTGTACTGACAATTCAGAATAGTGTTGCTACTTTTACCAAAGTAAAAGATCTAGTGGAGGCTAGTCTCTTTAATGTCATCAAAATTACACACACACACACACACAAACATATGTATATATATATATATATATATATATATATATATATATGAAAATAAACAAAACTGAAATTAAATGAAACTGAAAATATAAAGTAAATAATCAATTACCAGTTGCACACTGTAAACTCACCATTCTCCTGATTGGGACTGGAGTGTCCCTGCACAGACAGCGCAAAGACCCACAGCAAATGTATCTCCAGCAGCATGAGCGTCCTCAGTTTGCTGCTCTCCATTCTCCAGAGGGGAAAAAAAGTTAAACCTGGATTAAAATCCGAACACACTATGCAAAAAGCATGATTTTCATCGATTTCTCAACATCAGTCTGTGACATGGACCTTGGACAATACGTTCAGGATCCCCCTATTCCCTCTGCGAGCAGATCTTTTCCAAAGAGCGCGCAGGCGAAACATGAAACATCTGGATGCAGGCAGGGCGTCACTTCTCTGCAGTCACACACTTAGCTTCCCCCCCGGGGCCGTGTCTACAACACTTTCACTCCATGATCACAAAGAGTTTGATGATATCCTTGCGCAAGATGCTTGTTATTTCTAATGAGAGAGAGAAAAAGACAAGCATGCAGGAAAAAGTTCAGGTGTGCAGTGCGCGTGAGGTCACCGGCTCTTGTCTCGCCTTCCTCCTCTTCCAGCCCCATGCGGGTATTTGTGGATGAAGTCTTTTCTTCCCCTGTTTTCCCTCATTTTGTCAGGCTAAAAAAAAAAAAAAAAAACATCTCCCCACCCATCTCTGCTCAGTGGTGTTGATTCCCAAAGACCCCCAGTTTGGTAATCAGCTAAAACCTGGTCTGGAGACTGGAGGGGAGCCGTGCTGAAGCATCCAAATGTGTGTGTGTGTGTGTGTGTGTGTGTGTGTGTGTGTGTGTGTGTGTGCGCGTGTGTGTGTGTGTGTGTACAGAGAGAGAGAGAGAGAGAGACAGAGAGGGCGGGGGTAAACACAAGTAGTCATGTTTCACTGCTTTGGAAACGGTCCCAGTGTGCATCCCACTGTGCTCCCCCCACAACCACCTCTGTCTCCACAACTCTTGGCTTTCCTCTCACGTTGTTGTCCTTCTTTTCTCTGCTGTGTTTATTATTTCAGAGCCTTTCTTGGAGTGCACTCTAGTAAGCAATGGCTCTGATACTACACTGACACTGCTGCACATAGAGACACACGCACTGTCTGCCGCTCTGTCTTGTTCAAGTGTTTTTGGTGTGATGATAGGACACCCAGGTGTTCCTAATGGATGCAGCAGACTGGAGAGTCCCTCATCACTCCAGACTGTTTTCTGCACAGATTGAGATTATATCTGTTGAAAGAGATCAAGGCTGAAAGGAGACATACTCAAATGCACAATTCAAGGTCTTCCCACCCTCTGTCCACATACCAAATTAAACCTCATCCGTGACTCATGCCAGTTAGTCTGTAATAATCACAATTAAAAAGTTTTCCCACAGGACTTGCCTTCTTTGCTTCGGTGGAGTTTCAACATACACTCAATCCCTCAGGATGGCATGGCACTTCCAAGCCAAGAGGGCTGATAGATGACAGTGATAAAGCAGTAGAGAGCGGAAAAATGCAGCAGATTTTTGTTAAGGGATTTAGTCTTTGATGTAGAACTGAGTTTTTATGAATTTTTCACAATTGAGAAATGTGTCTCAGAGGAACACTGACATGAACAAAATGTTGCTCTCACACCCACTTTGCACCCAGTGGAAATGCTACACCCAAACTATGTTGGGTCGATGTGCAGGACGAATTCAGCAACTTAGAACAAGAAAAAGAAGTCTACAGCCACGCAAGCAGCTGATTGAGGCAGAAAGATAATTTGAGCTGAATGCTACGCATGCTAACATGCTCATAATGACATGTATTATTATTGATATTATTTCTATCTGTCCATCTATCTATCTGTCCATCTATCTATCTATCTATCTATCAATCTATCTATCTATCTATCTATGTAGCTGAAAGCCGATGACGTTGTTAGTTTTGCAGGTATTTAGTCATAAACGAAGGTATTAAAACATTTAAAAATTTTGACCCATTGGTGACGTTAGATGAAAGATCAGTGAGCCACCAAAGTTGTCAAGACATTTCACTCAAAACCACAAATGTAAACCTCAAGGTGGCACGAAAGAAAAACTGAGGGGATCCCAAAAGTTGTTACGGGATTCAGCCTCTTGGAGCCACAAATGTCCTTTCATTATAGAGACAGACAGCTGAGTGTGGTGACGGAGACGACTGAACGGAGGTCAGAGTTAATGTGGATTTAATCCACCAAACACTTCAGTAGTACTTAAACACAGTGTTTGGCAAGTTACTTCCAAAATGTAATCCGTTATATATGACTAGTTACTGTCATTTGAAAGTAATTAGTTATATTACAATATTACTGTCTCTGAACTGTAATGAGTTACACTACTTTTGTGTTACTTTCACCAAAATAACCACAGAAGTATGATAGGCACTCTAACATGATAAAATGTAGTGTATTGCAGCT
The DNA here is from genome assembly GCF_026936395.1 of Plectropomus leopardus. Lineage (NCBI taxonomy): Eukaryota > Metazoa > Chordata > Actinopteri > Perciformes > Serranidae > Plectropomus > Plectropomus leopardus. The sequence continues at coordinate 9,328,373 of NC_142182.1, forward strand.
CATTACACATCCAGTGTAGGCCCCTAAGGCTACTAACAACTTGATATAATAGGCGCAGTGTAGGCTCACAGCGCAATACAATAAGTAACATTTACCGTAAGAATCAAAAAGCAGATAAAGGATCAAAGTCTGGTAAGTTATGATAGAGATACTCAAAATATTTAAAATCTAAGCCTATTCATATCATATAACACACAATAGAGCTATAGCCTACTATAATGTAACCTATAGCCTAATGACATTTCTAGACGCACAATCTCGTTTTCTTTTTGTTTCTATTATTTTATTTATTAATTTATCGCATTGAATGCTAATATTACGTGGATATTAAATAGAGAGATGCTGAGAGATGTTGAATCAGCAGTTGCCAACAGAAATTCTGCTCAGTTTTTAATGATTGCCATAGAGGTTAACGTTACAAAAAAAGCAAAACACACATTCTGTAAAACAATGATGTAGTTGACAAAGCCAAACATTATCCATCAACCAGCCTCCATCATCGTTTTAACCACATCTCTGCTGACATCCAGTGGTTATGTCCAATCACAGCAGTACATGCACAGCCTCAACAAGTCTGGTTGCCTGTTTTAAACTATTTTTCAGAATATTATGTCACCACAGTAAAATGGAAAAACTACAGTGATTTGGTCTTTATTTTCAACTTAGGAATGCTTGTCCTCAGCACTTTGTGTCAGTGACACTGCACAGTGTTTTGACTTTTCCCTGAGGCAAACTTACACTCCTGCTCCCCCTGCTTTTCTCTAACAATGGAAACCACTCACCAGCCTGCACTAACCAAAACATTTCTTGATGAGCCAGACCATGGCTTTCATCACCGGAGCCCGAGAGATACATGCAGATACAATCTTTTACTTGTGTGTGTCTGTCTGTCTAGGCATGCTGGGACAAGTGTGGAAAAAGGATGTGGGTTAATCTTCAGAAGGTGAACAGCCGATGTTTGATAGCTAATCTCTTGTCAAGCCCCATTAGTTGTCACATGTCACTAATTGAGCAAATCCAACAGCCGCAAGCTGCGTAGCCAAAGTATGTTCTTATACTCTTTAGACAAGTTCTAACCTGAACACTACACTGACATATGTACGTGTAAAGTATAATAAAAGATGCCAAAATCTAATGTAATCAAGATTATGACATTTTCTGTTATTCTTTGAAATACAGCAGCTACAGCTTGAACTACATTACTTTCACTCTTTCTTCTCTAGAAAAAAGCCATTGGGATTACTCACAATGTCAGATATTTGGATCACAAAAAGTCGTTACTCTTAAAGTCAAAATTATCAAACTTTACCGATCTTGTGGAATTTCAAATGGCACAAATGATGTTTAAGGCTTAAAATAACCTACTACAAGAAGATATTCAAAAATTGTTTAGTGATCGAGAGGGGGGTTACAATTTAAAGGGGAAAATGTAACTTGTAACTTGTAAATTTACAGTGTTAGTACTGTTGGAAAAAAAAGAAAAAAATAGGGAAAACCTTATTTACAGTGATAAAATTTACATTTTTAAATTTATGTTACGGAATTATTGTACATTTTAAGCACTTTTTTCCAGACAGTTTCCTTGTTGTTTTTTTGGGGGTTTTTTTGTCTTTTTTATATTATTTAATCTTTATTTTTTAATTACTAATGTTCAGGTAATACTACTTTCTTGCTAATTTTGGGGCCATTTCTTCTTTCACTGCTTATTGTCTTTTTCCTATATTTTTGAAACAAATCAGGGTTAATATATATTCTTTTTATCTTCCTCTTTTTTTCTGTAAATAATAATTCAGATTTGTAGATATTTGATTTTGGGTATTTGGGTACATGCATATGTTTAATTGATTAGAGCAAGAATAATTCAATGATTTGTGGAGAAGGGGTGGGATTTAATAAGTTTGTACTTGTTCACACTCCTTTTCAAATATACAAACCAAGTCATCAAGTGTTTGACAAGATCTTTTGCATTATGTTTTTCATTGTCTGTATATATTACCTTTTCTTTTCTGCTTGTTTGTATGATCATTTCTCTATTTTATTTTTTACATGTTTGAAATAAATTTTCCAAATCAAATTAAACAAGAGCTGATTGGACGATCCGACCATGCAACTTTGATTGCATGACAAACTGTTGATGTTGGGGGTCAAGTGTCTTTGCACCAGACAAATCTCTTAAATTCACTTGTGACCGTGGTGTCTGACCTTACCGTCAGGCTCTTGTCATCTCTAATCTAATTGGCTCAGCCTTTGTCCCTGACCAGGTAAGCCCCACCCTCTGGCTTTAGCCTCTGAGCTGACGTTGATCCCAGGACACACACCATAAGGCGCTGTCTGCTTTTTAATGTTTTTTGGGGGGGGTCAGTGTGTGTGTGTTGGTGTGTGAGTGTGTGGATAGTGTTGTATTGTGATATCGATTGTTTATTGCTGAAAGCCTCAGTATGCCTTTTTGAGTGGTGTTTAGTGGCTTTTCAGGGCTTTTAGGAATCAGAGATGCTGCTTTCATCACAAGTCAGGGGGATATGGAGACTGACAGACAAGCTGCAGAGGATTTGACAACAGCAGGTCAGTCAGCCGAACAACAGTATAGGCGGTCTGTGTTTATATTCATGATAAATCAGTTGTGTGTTTATTTACCTTGCATTTGCAGCAGAGTTGTCGTTTCAGTAGGAGTTGAGTAACCCCGACTCCTGCTAAACCCCCTCATCACCTTCAAACACTTGCACAGATAAACATGGCAGTGCAACCAGAGCCACAAGAGCATGATAAACATTTGGTCACACAACCCTTAAATGGTTTCTGTGTCCTGGGGGATACAGTTATTTGACGGGCTGTGGAGGGAGGGGCATTAAGTGGGTTAACTTAATCATAATGTAAGACACTGAAGGGGGAGGTGGGTCAACTACTTAGGTCATGTGACTTCATACCAACTTTCAAAAATATACTCATCATTGGTAATCAAAAATTAGAAATGTGTTTTTTAAGAATGATTTTATATGTTTGTTTTTTTTTTTAATAATTATTTGCTTTATCACAGCTTTGATAATGAGGTTTATAATGTCTGTATCATGGAGGATACATTGCCCAGATAAGGGTATAAAATCAGCAGTAATCACACACAGATGTACTTCTGTTTTTAGGCCTATTCTCTATAGATAATCAATGATATAAAGGTGTGAAACATTGATTTATTATTGTTTTTCAGATTTAAAAGCTGCTGTACCATTGTCATTGTTTATTCAAGGAATAGATTTGTGTCAACAGCTCAGATCATACTGTATGTAAATAGCATTTGTTCAGCGTTATTTTCCACTTTTTAAAAAACTGATAATGCAAAACATAAAAGAAAGTAGCAAATTAATTGTTAATAAATAATATATAATAATAATATATTAATTAATAATTATATAATTATTATTATTAATTATTTGGGGAGATACAGTTAGTAATTTGGAAACTTAAGGTCACATTTTTGGGGTGGGGGGGTGTCCTGTTATTGTGGATACATTAGAAAATAACATTAACGAATCTTCCAAAATATTTTTATGTGCCTGTCCATTTAAGGGTTAATTTACATAAAATGTAACTAAAAGGTCAAGAAATATGGCTAAATTCCCAAGCAGACTTGTGCACGGCAAGTACACAGCTAGAAGGATTAACTGTTACTCCACAGCTCTTCTCTGTGCTTGTAGAAAATGCATCCTTTAGAAAGCCACAAATGCAGAAATAATGTATCTCAGAAGCTCAAGACTATTTATTGTTATGGTTAGAAAAGCAGGTCTACGCTCTCAGACTGTTGTAACCCAGAAACAAACCCACTTTAAAGGGATTTGAGGGACTTACAGGACAGAGCAGAGTGTGTGTGTGCGCTTGTGTTTCTACATTATGAGAGGGTCTTAACCTAATGATGCTTCTTAAGTCGTGTTGCCATTAAGGCACAGAGTAAAGCTCAGTCTAGCCCACTCATTCATACTGCAGAGGGGAAAAGGATGGCCGTGTTTAGTTAATTATGTTCATTTCTCTCTCTTTTCTCAGAAAGAACAGGCCCCTAAGGCCTGCCTGAGCACAGGGATGGCCCTCTTTGAACTGAAATGGAGTTTGTTTCAGGTCAAGGCACTAGTCTGCTCCCTGCTGGTCCTCCTGTGTATCCACACAGCCACAGGTACAGCCACATCAAATGTGTTCTTATCAGAGTTCGTTCTTAGCAGGATCTTTGAAACCTGAGCAAATTGGCTTGATTTCTTTCAAAAATACAAGCAACTTAAAAAGAAACAGCCAAAAATGAATAAAAGAAAATAAATATATTTTTTCCTTTTTTTCTTTAACATAATGTTAAACATATAATTAAGAGAATACGTAATCTGATGTTCTGAACATTTTTCCCTTGTTTCTAGATAATATTTAATAACCTATGTTTGTTTGGGTTTTTTGTTTGTGGGACATTTCTTCCCAAGTTACTGATTGTGTTTAATCACGTTTAAAAAAAATCAAACCAGTTTTCTAGAGTTTAAGAGGTTTGAATTCTAATAAAAAGTGTCTGAATGCAGCACAAGAAAGCTGATGATGATCCAGATGTTAAAGGAATTTGTGGATTTCTTGCTCTGTTTATGCAGGGATGTCAGGGTGGGGTGGATGTTTGGATGGTGAGGATGTATTTACAACAGTCAGAGAAAACAGCCAACCAGGAGTGGTCATTGCTGAACTCATGGCTGAAACCACAATGGAGGGGGTTTACTGGAGCCTGAATGGAAAGGATGCTGATTGGTTCTTCTTGGATGAAAGAAGCATCCGGCTGAACACATCAGCTGACAAGGTCCTTGACCGAGAGGTAACTGAGTCAAGATGTGCCCTCTTAAAGTCTGACCTGAGTGCTGGAGCTTTCTTATGATGAATATGATGCAAAAACTACAAGTTTCATGTGTGCAGTTCCATTTTTCTGAGTTCTAATACCTCTTATAGTGTGGGCCGCAATGAGGAAGTTGTATCTAAGTTTAGAGCAAACTATCGGAGATTGAACCTTGCAGCCTTGTCCTTGGACCGAATACAATCTCTATTGCCGTCATCCTCTTCCCAGCCAGCTGACTTAACTCATGGCAGCTGTTAAAGGGTCAACCAGATTAGCAGTCTCTCTCTCTCTCTTTGCATCTCAGTCTATCTACTTCAGTCTCTCTGTCCTCAAAAACAAATTATTTCTAGTCTTAAAGCTACAAAGTTTTAACATACAGCTTAATCAACTATACTTAGCATGTAGTCACTATGGGTCGCGAGCTCCCTCTAGAATTGTGACTGTCTTTCCAACGCACTTTATTAAAATCAAACTGTTAATTTCTTAGGCTGTAATCATAAAAGGAAAATATGACAGTAAAAGAAAAAGGGAAATGTGCTGTGGAAGTGTGCTATTTGTTGTATTATTTCTAAACTTTTTGGTGTACATGCATGATTATTTGATGATTAACATCAAGGAAGAGAAACTGCATGCTACAATATTATATTTTTCTATATTTAAATGACATTAAGTTGAGAAAATGTAGGTAAAAATATAGGACCTTCTAGAGTAGGCAAACATGAGAGTGCACAACAAATACAAAAGACTATGAAGCCTTGTATTAAATGTAAGAGAAATATTGTGACATGCATTCGAAATTTTTGGGAATGCCCTATGATCTTAGCAATATTGCACAGGAACAATAATAATATAATAAAAATAGTCTTCTTTGTCTCTTCATATCTGTTGTTGTCCCTCAGGCTGAGGGCCCTGTCCTAATGGCTGAGTTGTCATGTTATGAAGATGACACACTGCAGGTATGTCTTGTCCTTTTCATCTTTTCATCTTATTAATAACTCCTCAGCGAGTCATGCCATATTCAAATATGAAAGTCTTTTTTAATGTTGTTGTAGGGTGTGCACAGGCTCATGGTGGAGATCCTCAATGAGAATGATAATTTCCCAATATTTGCAGAGGACACTGTCCAGTCTCTTATTATCAGTGAGGTATGGCACATTCACAAACACATGCACACAAATCTGTGTATGCATACCCAAAACATACAGGACTAAAGTGCTAAAGTGTCTCTCTGCCTGTGTGCTTTCCAGCTGACTCCAGTCAATACTGTGGTGTTTACTGTCCAGGCCACTGATGCAGATAATGACAAGATCATTTACTCCATTGACCAGGCATCAGTGAGTTACTCTCCTTTAAAAATCTTGAATACCACCATCTAGTCTAGATGATGTTAAAAAAGGTTGAATTCTTGTGTTATTTGGACTAAAACTGGACTTTTAAAACACAGGTAAACGTGTAGGACAGACTGAAATTGCACAAAATTGAATATCTTAAAGTTAGACTAACACACTGAGATAATGAAGTCGATTTACTCCATCATGTGTACACTTCAGTTTGGCTTTAACTGGACTAGGCGTTCTGCGCATGCTATTAGCAGCCATGCTGGCCTCCCTCTGTGGTTAGGGATCAAGACTGTTCGTTATTTATGATCAATCAGCAATTCTGTTGTTCTGCGGAGTAAAATGACTGTTTTCTCAACGAAGTCTGCTGTTTTTTATATAGTGGCTTCAAATCTCTGTCTGTAAGGGCTGTCTTACAGCAAAGTAAAACAGTGAAAATATTCTAAATATAGCGTATACTTAAGCAACTATTGACTTTTTTATGTAGCTTAAAAGTAATCAATGAAGGCAGAGTTTGCTCGGAGCTGTTTATATGTGGCCTATGTGACGCAGCAGTTTTCTACCCCAAAGTTTTTGTAAATAAACTGTTGTGATCGTGATTCGGTCTGTAGCAACTAGCTGAAAGGGGGATTCGGACATACTTCCATTATAGGTCGATTCTCCCCTGGCACTTTTACAAATTAAACGGGCTAACTGAGCTACAGCCATAGCTCGACTTATCTGTGCATGTAAACGTATTGACTGATGGCCAAGGCCACCTGCTATTCAGTTTAAACATTCACACACAGTATCACGCTCAAGCACACTCTGACATGCAGACTGAAGATCTGCGTGTCTGCCGATCTTTGTATTGGTAGACAACCCGCTCTACCTCCTGAGCCACAGCTAACCCTCTTCACACTTTTACAAAAACACCACAACAAAAAACACCATTGCTAAAGTGTTTGTGTGTGTTGTGCAGCCTGATGCAGAATACTTCAAGGTTGATCTCCCCAACAGCGGAGAGGTGATCCTGTCCAAGCCTCTTGACTATGAAACCAAAACCCTGCTTACTGTCACCATCCATGCCTCGGTAAGCTATGTACATTCGGAGTAAATGTATCCGCACATTCATCTAAATTAAATCAATTTCTAAGTTTCTATCATCCTTCACAAGAAAATAAAGATGATTCCTTATTGTTACTGTTAGAGAGGGTGAACCATATTTCAGTTCATGCATCCATTATTTTCTCCATCAAACGTGCTTGACCAGAGTAATCTCCTCCAAAGCAAACCTTGACTTGTTGTTACCTCAGGAAATGAATACAGCTGAGCACTTCAATACCAGCACCACCATCAACATCACCGTCCTGGATGGAGATGACCAGTACCCACAGTTCCTGCCCTGCATGCTGCTTTTCCAGGATGAGACCAGTCGCATCTGCACCAGCCCTGTGTACACAGTCAACATCACAGAGGGGGAAGAGGTCAGCTGCTAAACCCACACATCACACATCCCACATCCCACACATGTTTCTGGTGTTATACAAGATTGTCCATTAATGACATTAACTTGATCTTGACAAACTTTACATGGGAGCTTCCACACAATCAGTTGTTTAGGCAATTTGGTTGTGTCTTGCATATTCCATGGATTCAAACACCAATGATTTGAAACCAACAAATCTGTGTCATTTTGCAGGACATTGTGTTGGACTTCTCTCCTGGTCCCATTCATGCAGTGGATGGAGACAGAGGAATCAGCTCTCCACTAAGCTATGCCATTCTCTCAGGTACCATACACACCAAATTAATATTTAAAATGCACAGGCTTACATGTGCATACCTGTAACTGTGTTTGTGTTCATGCCAGGGGACGATGATGGGCATTTCCTGATGGACAAAGAAACAGGGGAAATAAAACTGATTCGGGGGGTTGGAGACAAACTCACAACTCCAGAGCTGCATCTACAGGTCATGGTAAGACTACCAAACTTAGCAATAAGACTGAAAGACATCTGCACTACATGCTTTTAACCCAAAAACCCAATCTCATTCATTTTTTCTATCTTTCTGTGTCTTAAACCCAGGCATATCAAGAAAATGACCCAAGGAAGTATTCTGTTGCAACAGTGTTGGTCCGAGTTCTGGCAGTGAACCAGTTTTACCCAGCATTTGACATGGCTGAATATCAAGGCTTTTTAACTGCCGGAAAGAGCCCTGCCTCGCTGGTCAATACCTATGGCAGCAAAGCACTGATGTTACATGTGCACGATCAAGACTTCAACCATGTATGCACTTCACTACTACTCCACACTCATGACACCCACAGTGCAAAAGTGCTCACAGCAGTTCTGTATTTATATTGTGACCCATCGCCATCTTTTTCTCCACAAATTCACAGGGTTTCAATCCCATGATCCACTTCACCTTCAGTCCTACATCCAATCACACAGATATCTACCAGATCACACAGGAGGGGCTTCTGATCGCAAGGACCAATCAACTCAAACCAAAACAGAAACACATTCTTAAGGTAAGCCTCAGTAAAAACCCAGTGTTAACATTTTTATGCTTTCACTCCGGCGATAGCTGAGGCCGGAGGCAACATGTTTTTGAGTTGTCCATCCATGTCAGTCCAGGTCAAGGTCTCTGTGACCTCGTCTGTCTCATTCTTGTGAAAGCAATATCTTAAGAACAACTTGAGGGGGTTTCCCTATATGCACCAAAGACAAATCTAAACTGATCTTCAATGAACCTGTTTCAACAATTATAATCTCACTGAATTCTACATTACATGTATTGCTAAATCTTCCAATGATGCCACTTCACCGTGTTGCACTACTCTGTCTTTCATCAGAGTCTTATAACTGTAACTATACTGTAAATAAGATGGTGAAGATGTGGTAAAAAGTCAAAATACTTCACAGGTCACAGCTATAGACCAAGAGTCGGGTGATGCCACCTTTGCTACTGTAGTGGTGGAGGTGTTACCTGAAGGACAATCAAGTAAGGACACAGTCTTCACTTGCATTCACTGCACATTGCTGATGAGCGTGTAGACTGAAACAATGTCTCTGTATGTACTGTTGTGTACATTGCAGTCCCTAACAGTCCACTGGGAGAAGAACGCCCAATAAGCTGCACTTTGGGCAAAGCCATGTTTCTAAGCATGATGTTCATGACTGTACTTGGATGCATCCTGTCTGTGGTAATGTGGCTGAAGAGGAAACACAGAGGAAAGAGGGACCCACTGCAGAGAGGCTGTGTTGCCCAAGGCAAACACCCCAATGTGGTGAGATCCTAATATCTATAATACAGATTTATATTTACCAAGATTTGTTGATCAGTAAAGTTGAGCTTCTTAAATATTCTCTACCACATGCACTCCCACAGAGCTTACGTTGGTTCCAACTGGTGAGTAATTTATTTACTATCTTTGTCATGTATTCTTCCCTTCTCCTTAAAGACCCCCCTAGCGACAATTAAGTTTTTATCCTTGTTAAAATGTCAGTGCAGTGTTTTTTTATATGCAATAAGACATATCATGAGAGAGACAAGCAGCCAGTGCCATGAGTAAGCAATTCTGCCTTGGACCAATGACTGTCAAAAACACAAATTCTGACTTCCAGTGTTTGTTACATCACAAAACTAAGGAACAAATCCCATCAACTTGCAGGGTGGGGCTTTATCATTAGCATCACATTATAGCAAAACGAGGGGTATCAGATGAGAAGCCAGGCATTGTATCAGTGTTTTGCAAGAGAAATGTCACTTTCACTTCCACCTGTCAGTAGCGGTGATTGAAAACAAGGTTTATCTAATATTAGCAACACATTAATAGCTATTTGATAGCATAGTCAAGCCAAAGACTCATGTTAGTTATTAACATTTACAGGCAGAGTGTTTGATTAGCAGAGTCGGAGGTGAGCAGGTATGCTTGAGCTGCAGGCCAGCGGCTGAGGGACAGGGCTGATGAGCATATTGGAAAGGCAAGCCCCTAATACCAAGGAGCGGCCACGTATGAGGGATTTCTCGGAGGTGATAGTCCACGATTTCACAGAGGAATTGTGGACTCAAAAGTTCAAGATGATCTGCTCAACTTTTGAAGAGTTTTGCAATGCATTAACACTTCTTGTAGTGCCTGCTGCATCATGCCCGAGGGAGCCAGTTCCTACCGACAAGCGCATAGCCACAGCATCATGTGACCTATAAAAGTAAAAAAGGTGTTTGCTTCAGTGAAATATGGCTTTTTCATATCGCCTGAAATACCACCTCACGCAAGCATAAAACCTTTTTTGTGATAAATATAAAGTTTTTTCCTATCTTAATTCCATTAGGTGTTTTTCATATTCACAAATTCAATTTGCGCAATTTGAGGGTTAATTGAAACTCACTGATTGATACTTATTCTCTTGTGGTTGCTCCCCAGGCGAGTCACCCCAGCGGCATGCTGCACAATGAGGAACAAGCATATAACAGTGAAGAATGTGGAACCTGCAATCCTTCCTTCAGCCTCCCAGACAATCCTGGCGTCTACACCAACCAAGACCTCCCCTCCTCTGGAGGACCCGTTCCACCCAGAACGACTGCTGCACCTGACACCAGCTTAATCGCCAATGAAACTGTGAACAGCCCTGTCATCTTCAAAAACGATGTTTCTACACCGATCAAAAGCTCCTCCTGTTCACCAGCCTTTGACCCAGCCGCTGTGGATGTGAGCCCCACACATATGGCTCAAGATGCTGCTCCGCTTGAAGAAAACCCTGGCACACCAACTGATACAACCCTTGACCCTACCGAGGTACCACCTAACACCAGTCCTAGCCCTGCAACCCCTGATGCCATTGAAACTCCACCCCTCACCTGTCCTGATTCACAAACAACCACCAACGATGACCCTGCCGACCCTGTCACCAGCCCCTCCTCTCAATCCAGTGTTCCATGGAGTCATACCCGAATCGCTTCGGCAGAAATAGACAAACCCTTCTGCAAACCTCGTGTGAAGACACCCCCATATTCACCTTTGTCGTCCTCACCCCTCTCCAAGCAGACGGGCACACCCCCGCCCACCCCAGAGCAAGCGCCTTTAAAGGCCAAGCTTGTACATGTAGATACATCACCCCTTAACACACCTCCAGTATCACCAGAGCGAATGTCTGTGACCCTGAGCACAGAGGCAGACGGACCCTCCACATCGCTGGACCTACCAGAGCCATCAGGCGAGGCTGCAGACGCCGACAGTCCATCTCAGGACAGGAGGCCCTCCACAAACTCAGGAAACACGCAGGGCAGCCGCGGGGATGTGGATGAAGATGGTTTTCTGGGAGATGAAGATGCAGACAAGAACAGTGTGGATGACGATGAGTTAGAGCCAGACGAAGAGGAGCTGCTGAGAGTGATGGCTCGTTGTAATCCCATTTTTATCACATTCAGTAAGTGATGTCACTATAATAAGAATTTCAGAACTGAGAGGGATGGGGCGGACGACAGAGAATAAAGGAGTGGACACGTCACCGAGCAAGAAAAGAAACAAAGTGTGGTCCTGCTGTGTTGTAGGTACTTTCCAAGACAAGGAAGAGGACTGAATACATACACAAGATGTGCAGCACATGGGCCACATGAATACTGTATGCTCACACACTGTATACTCAAACAAACATTTAACAACACACAATTACAACACGTAATTTCCAGTTAAATATAAGTAGCCTAGATGACCGGAATGAATGACCTTGAATGCAAAATGCAGGTTTAAAAAACTTCTCTCAAATCAAACTTATCAATATAAATTATGAGTAGCTTTATAAAGAATACAACATATTCATTCACTGCAAAGTCACCAAAAGTAGGACAGCCTGAATTAATCAATAATTAATCAAATATATTGTCTGTAAATGTTTACAAACTGTAACTGAGATTGTGTGTGTGTGTGTGTCTTTTTTAAGGTAAATCCACATGAAATGAAAATTGCTGCACTTCTTTCTATGGAAATTAAAGTTCCATGCAGACACGATTTAAGGCCACTGTCTTCACATTTATCATTTAAGTAGGTTCAGATTTTTACTGTATGTTCAAAGCTCTTACATAGGCCAAGTGTAACTCTCTTACTCGTTTTGTTATGCCCACTCTACAAGCTGCCTCAGTTTTTCTTCCCTGGCAGGGTAGAGGTAGGAAGGCATGTGCATGACCAAAAATTTGCTGGTCAATTTTTGGTGATTAGTAAGGTGTAAAACTTCTTTGTTGAAGCTTCTAAATGTTCAATTAAGAAAGGAACAACTGCTGAATTAAAAAACTATTCATCAAACCTTATTTGGGTGAATTCATTTTTTTAGTATGTTTAAAAGTTACAAATAGGTTAAAAGAAATTCCCCTAAGCTTCACTTGCTTGATAATGTCTGCACAGGATAGAAGTGACATACCGCAAAAATAGACACGTATTAAATGTGCATCATGCTGTGATACTTTGAGTGTCTGCAGATTAAAATAGCCAATAGTTGATTAATAATGGGGCAGAATAGGAGGCAAATGATTCTCCTGAAACAGATGGAGAGAGGAAAAAGGTCTGAAACAACAATCCAGAGATCAGTGGGTCAACCACCCAAAGGAAAGCAGGAAAAAGAGCATTTCCTAAAAAGGAAGAAAGCTGCGGAAAACAGAGACTCTAATGCAACACTGACCATTTTCAACTTAAACTGAATACTTCACACGATCATTTTAAACAGTTATTAGAAATATGGAGCCCTAAGTTTTTTAAAGTGGCAAGGGAAAGACCTATGTATTAGTATATTTGGCTTTCCACAGAAAAAAACTCTGAGAACAACAGCTTGGTTACAAAGTGAGCAATCCTCACTTGTAATAGCAAGTGAGGCAACTAGTGTGTGAAGTACTAGTGACAACTAGTACTTCAGGTCCAAAGAATGCAGCGAACTAAAAGCTCCAATTTTGTTTGTTTTATTGAGACATTCTTCTCAAATCACAAAAACTGGACCTGATTGTTAGAGTGCTCTGCAGACCAACAACTTATTTACAGTAAAGTCACAAGTGGAAGGGTGGTCGCTGCAGTGAGCCTGTAAAAAAACATTATCATATACATTATAGTATACCATAAAAATTCTCAACAGTGGTTATAAATGGTGGTAGTGATAATACAAGCATAACAAACATATTTAGGAGGGTAAAGTGAGGGTGTTTGGGGGGGCATTTTTTTCATACTGCTAACAAAAACGGGACAAATTTTTTTTGCTTGGCACACAAAATAGTTAGTTCAGCTGAATCCAACAAAACATAACATCGAAAAGGGCAAATCAATCAAGAATGCAAGTTACATATGAACACACAGATACACACGCACGCACACACACAAACACACTATTGAGGTGATGAGAAAGAAGCAAGTAGGCAGCTTCGAGGACAAAGCATCCATCCATCCCTAAATCATTCACTACTGAATCCTTCAACTAACACACAGCTCGCCCTCATGTAGGACGTGTAGCTCGTGTTAACATGGATGCTTTGGGGACCAGTATAGCAAACACAGCGCAGTCCCACTGATGATACTGTATTGCACTAGTGCAAATAGTCTTCATCGTCACTGGAATTTAATATTTACTCTTTGTTCCCAACGTCCTCCACTCCAGCATTAGCAGATTATGATCAATGAAGACTTGAAAATAGAGTACAAGTGAATCAACAATTAGCGTTTTCAGTTTGGGTCCGATTATAACATGATTAGACAGAGGAGTAGAACAAGTTCTACTGGATAGAGATCAGCTTTACTCTTCACAGTCCAGTGCATTGCAGAAATAAACAGTACGACAAACTATACGGTATACTGCAAAACTAAACTTGTTCTTTTATGGTTTCATCGACAAAACATGGCTATTTCATGAAATCTTTCTTTCAAAGGAAAAAAAAAAGTCATCTAACACTGTTTGTTCTTCGCCTGACCTGGAATAAGGGAAGAGTAGTGTGTGAAAGCAGAGAGAGGGCTGGCGGTATATCCCAATCTGAAACACAACTGAGCACGAGGTCACACTGTTAGTGTGTAACGTTAGTGTGTGTACAATGGGACACATTCAAGAGATCAAATAAATTATTGTCCGTGGCGTTGGATTAGGCGAGCTTATCTTGTCTGAATTACTCCATCCACTGTCGGAGGAGTGAGGTGGTACACAAGATGAACAGAGTCTTTGGAGGCAGATGGATGCTAGAACTCGTCGTGTCGGGTCAGAGCCTCTCCAAAGTCAGTCGCCTGGCTGCCCACGAACAGGTCATACTTATCCACAATTTCAGCCTTGGTCAGACGGCCATCCTGATGGAGGAAGCGTAACACACACGATGAGCCTTGCATTTGTGTCAGTACACAAAGACTTTATAAAAAGAACTGTTACAAAGATATGGAAGGACTGTATGTTGCTATTGTGTGTTAGTGTAGGTACTTGGTATGTCTTGTATGATTTGCATTTGTGTCACTCTGTGCAGACAATAAACAAGACATCTTTTCTCATCTTAATTACACAATGAGCATATCTCAAAGGGCTATTCATACAAACAGGACTGAGATGAGATCAAACAAACAAAAAAAGCACAAAACCAGAGGGCTGTACCACAAAATCAGATGAGTGTGCTAGCGAGGCATGTTGAGTCTAAAGTAAGTTTTCCTTCCTATGAAGGAGGCTTTCTCTTGACATGACTAGACCGCCACAGTAACTTATGTTGTAGACCTAATCTGGCTGGGACCACTTTTTGTTTAAAATGTTGGCTTGAAATCAGCTAAAAAGCTCTTGTCACAGTAGGGATGTATGGTTATATTGGCACATCATCTGTATCTGAGGATACTGGCTTTAAAATGAAATGTTGGGATATGTCAACCTGCAGATTTCTGCCAATATCACAAACTGATATAAACATTTTTGTAATTGACAAAGTGATAATGTACAAAACATCAACACTAAATTGAAGCATTTTTCTTATTTTGCAAAATTAATAAATACTACGTACACTGAAAAGCATTTAATTTTATGTCTCCATCTGCTGGTGGGCCACCACTTTAAGAGTATGCATAATATGATGTTAATTACACGAGTGACAAGACTTGATGATCACTAAAAGCTAGGTGGGAAAAGGTGGATATATCAGTACCAATATTGGCCAAATGAGTTGTTATATATATCAGCATACTGGATAGCAGCAACAAAATAATGTAGTACAGACTTATCTGTGGGAATGAGTTATAAATTCACTTTATCAAATTTTATGTAACATTATATCACTTACTGCATCACATGCATGTTAACAAATGGTAAAATACATTTATTGTAAATTCACAAGAAATTTTCCACCAGCATTCCTCTCTTGCCTTAATCTGACCAACATTGTTGCTTTTTGCTGTAACGCTTTCATTTTTCTTCAAAGGCAGAAGTTGGCGGCGCGATATCTATTAATCTGAAGAGTCAACTGAAACGCTGAACACATCATTTGACTTATTTTATAGGAGTGCCAACAAGTCTGGGTTAACAGAGCAAGTTCAAAAACACCTCTGTAGTACATGTTACCTCTGTCTAAGGCTTTTGGGTTTGTCGAGTCAGCAAAGGCAAAGACAACGTGGCTCTGTCGAACTTTGTGGTACAGCCTTCAGAGTGATTAAAATCAGTCAGCTAACAGTAGTTTGTTTACATTTCATGCCTGTGACAGAGGGACAAGCACCCTAACTGGATGGATAAATTTTCCTGCAGGCATGTAACAAACAGGCTTTTTAAGTATTTATTTCATAAACATGTGTCTGTGCTTCTTTGTGATTTGTGGTGGTTTTGTTTGCAATGACAATATAAAGCTAAATGAAACAATTTTTCACAGCAATTGCTGTCCCGCAGTGCAATCATTCAGACTCATTTGTGCGTGCTGTATCAGCTTTCACACACGCAGTTCCACTTCCCCCAGTATTCAGTGAATAAGATGGGAAGTTAAGTTGCTGTGAACAATGAATTTCTCATGAAATGTGAAATAGTTTACTAATTCTACAGTACGTACTTTGTCGGAATCTGACTCATAGACCAGATGCTTGGCCTCGGCCTCAGCATGATCGTAGTCACTTGGCAGGATCCAGTCTCGGGTCTCCTCCTTGTCCATCTTCCCGTCCTTGTTTTTATCTCTGAATTCAGTAAACTGTTCCCTTTCTGTTTTCACCCACTCAGGTTCTGTGGCGTCTCCCTCCTGGTTGTACATGTCACCTAGAGCACAGAGAGTTGTTGTTGTAGTTGATGCTACAATGCTTCTTGTAACAAGTAAATGCAGTATTTGCTGTCAAAGTGCCAAACACGTCACCAAACAAGTTCATTCATGCAGCTTCCTCAAACCGGTTCTTCAAACATTTACCACTCACTGTTTCTTACACTTTTTACTTTGTATTTTTTATGCTTTGGTTTGCCACCGTCCTGTGGTGAAAACTGATGGTGCTTACATGGCAATGGACTGTAAGAACTCACCTATGTACTCATCTAAATCTATTAAACCATCTCCGTTCTTGTCAATGTCCTCCATAGTTTCCTATAGGACGAAAAGAGACCACAGGGCAGTGAGACAGGGTGTAAAACAGTGTTACTGTTATCATTTAACACCTGTGAACGTCCGTCACTCACCAGAACTACAATGTCTTTCATGTGGTCGTACTCCTCGGGGTGAAGGAAGGCTGTAAATTCCTCCTTGTTGGCTTTCATGTCATTGTCTTGATCAGCCATTTTGAATCTCCTCTCGTCGCGATCCATCATCTGCCTGTAGCTGAAGCCATCATCGGGGTCGGGATCATCTGCAAGTCAGAGGTCGTAACTTTGTATAGTGTGTGCACGTGTGGCAAAGTTAATATGTGTTTGTGTGTGTGTGTGTGTGTGTGTGTAATAAAAAGAAGATTGTCCGCTGCCATACCAAGAATGTAGCCATACGTGGCGTTCTTGTACTCCTCCCAGGATACAACTTCATCCCCATTGAGGTCATGACTTTTCCACTGACGATCCACGTCGTCATAGATCCACCTCTTCTGTGCATGCTTGATCCACTTCTTCATTTCCTCCACTGTGACAAAGCCATCCTTATCCTCATCTATACGTTCAACCAACATGCTGTAGATATATGAAAGAAATTTGGCAAATAATCAACCTGTTTTCTCATATCATCTTGTGCTGTATCACCTCAGATGAACTTTGCTGCTCCTGAGGAGAAACTAGGCCATTACCTTAGTGACTCCACTGTTTCAAGAAAGGTTTTGCACCCTGACATGTATTCTCACCCGAGCCTCTCCTTGCTCTCCTCTGGTGTGAGCTGGTCAAAGGTCTTGGCCTCCTCTTGTCCCAGAAAGGCTTCATGGTCATAGTCAAAGTTTTCTGAATCATCGTGCTCTCGGTTGCTGAGGGGTTCATCGTGGTGAACACGGTCCTTTTTCTCAGTGGGTTTGCTGGTGGCGTAAACCACACAGAGAGCAAAGCACATGACAAGCGGTCGCAGCTCCATCCTGCGTATGTGCAAATGCTGTCAGAGCAAGGGGTAAAAAGATAATGTCAAAAAGCTGTTGTTATTGCTTCAACACTGTATTCTGTTGAACTTCAAATATTATGGCCTATCTTAAGTTTATCATGCACTTTTTGTACTGATTACAGCAACTTAAAGATCCAGTGTGAACGATGTAAGGAGACTTTATAGCATTTAGTAATGATGACTGTAGACTACAACCAGCTGAAACTCCTACCAATTAGGACTCCTTCAATGTTCTTTGTTCAGGAGGTTTTTGCCTGAAGCTGAATTATCTGCATTGGTCTCTTACTCTCCAAAACAAATGGACCATGTGATTAAAACAGGTAAAAACACAGTTTCACATGAAAACAAAAATTGTTTTTCTGACATTGCTCCGCATAAAGGGGCTGCAAAATATGGTGATAGATGCAAAAATGCAAAACTTGAATGTCCCCATCTCAAGCCAGTTTTCCGTTTGTCTGTTCTGCGTTACTGTAGAAACATGTCGGAGCAACATGGCGATCTCTTTAGAGAGGACCGGCTTCCAAAGCAGATATGAAAGGCTCATTCTAGGGTAACAAAAACATACTGAATCTTATTTTCAGGTGATTATACACTATAGAAAACATACTGATTATTTTTATTTCCACCATTATATCCCCCTAAATCCTACACACAGGACCTTTAAAGAGACTGAGCTCTGTAGCAGTTCAGAAGTGCATGACTCAGAGCAAGCAAATAGTTCAGACTATGAGAGGTGGACTGCGTGGCTCATTTGTTCTAGCTGATGCAATCCCTTAGTTAGTCCACCTCTGGTATGCTTGAAATCCCTTATATGTTAACACCAGCACTATAAATCTCAAGATATTAACATTTTCATCCATACAGACCAGCTTATAAACCAACACCCTGAAGATGTAATTAATCATTTAATACACCTGGCATAACTAAATCTATAGCAGTTTAGGCAAATGAATTTGAAATGAGTTATGTTATGGTTAGCATGTGTTAAAGATCTTTAACCCTTTGAATGCTGAACGAGAAAACTGATGTTGATCCAAGTTTCAGACACCTTTTACAAGCATTTAAGCCTCTGAATCGTGAGCAATAGGCTCGATTTCTTTCAAAAACATAGGGGATTAGGCAATGGGCAATTTGGCAAGGGATGTAAGGGGTGAAAAATTAGAAAGAGGGAGAGAGAACTATTAGACTAAAAATATATGTATATATAGTAGAAAATATAATTATCACAATTGTACAGTTAATATTATGTTACAAAAGAATATGTAAAAAGGATTTTTTTAAATTTTGATTGTTATTTTAGGTTTTCACACTTCTTTCCCCAGGTAATTTCCTTTAATTTTCTTTTTTAATGCTACTTTTACGTAATTTTCTTGTAACTTATTATTTGCTTGATCATTTTGGGGATTATTTCTTGTTAAGATGCTCATTAACAATTTTCTCAGGTTTCAAAGGGTTAAGAGAGACGATTATTGACTGCAATATGCTCAGAAATCAACTGCTAGCCCCCCAAGTTGTATAACGACATTGTAACATCAGTATATTTACTGCAGTACTGTGAGAAAAAATATTACTATTTCACCATCCTCTGACTGAACGACGTTCACGGTAAACTTGACTGCTTTCGTGTAACACTGCACAGTATCTACAGACCTGTGTCACTTTAAATCTCGCCGTCGTCTTTGTTTAACGACTCGATAGCAATCGTTTGTGATAGTTATTCCTAGTTAGTCGCTGTTACCATCCAAAATCAAAGGTTAGGCACCTAAATTAGGCTGGCTAACCCAGCGTACCTTCAGTTTTACCTGCTAACCCGCAATTACACGCGTTCAAAACAGATAAATAAGCAAATACTTAATTGCCAGTATTTCGTCTTTCTTCACACTAGCTATACGAGACGCTCATTTCAGTTACTTTTAGTATTTTAAACCACATTTTATCAGAAGAACTCACCGGTGTCTTCAGGGAAGTTCGTCGATGCAGCGTAAGTCCCTCCCTTCAGCGGAAACACACCCATGCACTTCCTGTGCTAAAATGCCAGCCGACCAATCAGACGCCGAGTACGTGAGTGCCATGTCGCTTGCTCATTGGTCCACTTTGAGTGAGCACAGGTGATTGGATTGGCCGAGAACCGCCACGTCCTCAAAGTCAACAAAACTTGGTTCATTCATAAAACAGACTCCGGTGTGGCACAGGTAAATGGTACATTGGCAGTCACAAAACAGTGCATTTTCGAATATTATTTAATAAATTAAAAAAGGAAAATCGACAACCTACACACTCAAAACCCAAAACAATACAAAAAACCCAAAGATAAATAAATGAGTCACTCAAAAATTCAGGTTAAAGAGCATCAACAGTTATCAGACACTTAAACTCAGTCACTTCATGTAATGCTAACAATCTTTTCGAGGTGATTTTTTTTAGACAAATCCTTGTTTTTCTTTTTTTAAACATTTAATAAGAAAAAATATAATGATCTAAAGATAAGTATGTGTACATAATGTGTGGTGATGTGCAGAAGTAGGTAGGTTAAGCTATATTTTGCCCATAGGTATACGCAAGTATAAAAAGACATTAGGTTCAGTAGTAGGTTTAAAGATTTTTAACAGCAGAAAATTGGACTTTCATGCAGTAGAGCGTGACTAATTTTTGACAAAAAAAGGTCAAAATGAGTATTTTTTAAAAATATGTACAAATTAAAAAAGATAAAATTAGGACATGAAAATTTCAAATTTAAGGCTATTTAATTACTTTTAGGGCTTATTATTTATGAATCAAATTTAAGACAACTGAAGGGTCTTTGAGGACCTGCAAACACATAAATAATGCAAGTGTTCTGTTCACCCAATTAATTTAATATACAAATAAAAAGTCTTTATCAAAATGTGAAAAATAATGACTTCATTTTTTTTTTCTAATTTTCTACCATAAACTGAGCCGAGCTGCACTCAGGCAGATTTCTCCCCCTCTGCTGGTTAAACATTCACTGTGATCATGAGAAACAAAAATTGCTGATATCAGAGCGGCACAATGACAGGACTTCCTGCTGCTAAGCCGAGGTCTCCAGCCACATTTCTATAACAGACCCCTCTTATGTGAAAGGAAAGGAGCGGATTTACATTATGATTTGTAAAAGCCTATTTTCCCTTTGGGTGTTATTTCACCTTTTTTATGTAGCGCATCAGATTTTAAATTCACTTATTTTTAAGCTCAGTTGAGACGAGGCTGGAATGTTTCTGCAAAAGGATTTTGACACAGAGTAATACTGAGTATTCTCATTATTGCTGAAATGTTTAAATCTAACTGTCTCTGAATTGTCTGTTTCAGACGTGGAGTTCGTCACAGCCTCACAACTGCTGGTGTCTCCAGACGAGGTCATTAGCCTCCAAAGCAAAGCCTCCATAT
Organism: Plectropomus leopardus; assembly: GCF_026936395.1. NCBI lineage: Eukaryota > Metazoa > Chordata > Actinopteri > Perciformes > Serranidae > Plectropomus > Plectropomus leopardus. The sequence goes on from NC_142182.1 coordinate 9,349,466, forward strand.
CTCAGCCCACTGCTGAGTCTTCCAAATCTGTGTTGTCCAAATCGTCTTCTGTCTCTTCCTGTTGATTGTCTCGTTCTTGATTGGACTGACAGGTTGTGTCCATCTGTACACTGCTATCACCACTTCCTGCTGGGACAATGAAAAAAAAAGACATAATCAGGTTTTTGAACAATGTTAAGCAAAGTTGATTCTTTGAAAAAGCTGCGTAATATTAAAAAAGAGCTGACTCCTGAAAAAGCAAGGTCAAGGGACCGCTGTTAAATAGCCAATGCCGTTTTTCCATTGCCAAAATTACACCCCCTTACTGAGAAGCTAGCATGACATGGTACAGCTCAGTACAGCCTCTTTAAGACAGGAATGTTGCCCAGCGATGAACACAATTTAAAAAATATACACATTAATTACGGACCTCAATTGCATCACCACATCCTCGTTAACACTAGGAGCCCAAGTAAAAATATGTCACAAAAATGTATCCTAACTAAAGAGATTACAACAGATTTTGCAATATGAAGAGATAAGCTGCTCTGACTGACCTGTACTGGTTTCTCCCTCTTTTTTCTCAATGAGGAAGATTCTTTGCATCATCAGTTTCTTTGTGGTGTGACACATGTACTTGAGATCAGGAACACTGTCTGGTTTTCCTGCAGATATGCATCAAAATTAGCAAAAGACAGGAAGAAAAAAAAACCTGACACACAACAATGAACTGAAAATATATGGAGAACTTTACCTTTTGGTGGTCCTTCCTCGAACAGCACGCAAGTTCCCAAAGCATCTTTGAATAGCGAAGGATGGCAAGAAAAAAATTCTATTTAAAATAGTTTTTTTATGATAAAATCTATTTTAGGAGTTCATGGAAGCTCTTTCATGCAGGAAAAATTGTTAGCATCCGAATGACTATTCATGCTTATTTAATATATATGTATAAACATTTCGGTACCTTCTTTTGTAAACAATATAGTAATAATGCTGTTGATTCTATGATTATGTGACTTTGGTGGGTGCAGTTTGGACCATTCTTCATTACTGAACACACAAAAGTCACTGAATGTGGTGAAAACGTTTCTGGTTTAATTTTAATTGTTGTTTATTTTAACAACAACAATAATTATAAGTGCTAATAATAATAATAATAATAATTATTATTGTTATTAATAATAATAATAATAATGTTAATATTATTATTATTATTCATGGGCGCCTTTCAGGACACTCAAGGTCACCTTACAGAAACAACAATAACAGAACAGCAAAATATCAGGACAAAAGTAAAACAATATACATGAAAAGGCTGAAAATACAGTCTAAAAAGGCATGTTTCGAGGCGGGATTTGAAGATGGAGAGAGAGTCACGGACGGTTTGTGGGATTGAGTTCCAGAGACGAGAGGCTGCATGGCTAAAAGCTCTAGACCCCACAGAGAATAAACAAGCAGGAGGTGAAGTGAGGAGCATGGAGGAAGATGACTAAAGACTGTGGGAGGGTGTGTAGGGATGAAGGAGGGCAGAGAGGTACGGGGTTGCGAGGTTATGGAGAGCCTTGAAGGCGAGAAGGAGAATCAACAGGGACAGCGCACAATTAAAAGTAATTGCACCAGTTAGCTAGCAGCTAATTTGCAACTGTTGTCTCTGGGCAGGTTAAAAAAAAAAAGAAAAGAAAAGAAATAAGCAGAAAAGCAAGTAGCCGACACTACCTAAGACAGGACAATACATGAAAGTCCATCAGTACAAATGTTTCACTATGTGAAAAGACACATTACATGAAAGACCATCAGAGTGAGACAGGTTAGAAACTCTTCGGAGGTTGTAAAGAGACGTGTTTCATACTTGCTTTGAGAAAAGGGAAAGGAGAGTGTGATGTATTTTAAGAGCAGGCACATGTCAGTGGAGCTATACAATTAATCTGTATGCTTTTTTGGGGGAATCTTTCTTACAAGGGCTGCAACAAATGATTATTTTCATTTTTGATTAATCTGTCGATTATTTTCCTGATTACTTGATAAGTTATTTGGACTATGAAATGTCAGAAAATCGTGAAAAATGATATTCTTTGTTTCCCAAAACCCAAGGTAACGTCTTGCTTTGTCCACAACCCAAAGACATTCAGTTTACTATCACAGAGGTTTAAAGAAGATAGAAAATAATTATATTTAAGAAGCTGAAATCAGAGAATTTCAACTTGTTTTAACTAAAAAAAATTATTCAAACTTATGAGGTGGCTATAAATCTAATAGCTGACACCGAATTGATTAATCGATTGATTGCTGCAGCTCTAATTCTTACCTTCGTATTGACCTGCGAACACATGTTGTCCAACCTGCATCATGGGCTTCTCGCTGTCAATATCCTGGAACACATGGACAAAAAACCTATTTAGTGTAGTGAGAAACCTATACTGATGTTGATGCCATGCATGGGGCCTCTTCTCTTTTTCTAGCACATTACAGTAATATCCGAGACTCACCAGTATCTTACACGTGCCCCGACACTTGGACAGGAAGTCATTGCTGATAATACCAGAGAGCTCCACCACGACAAGCTGCTCCTAAACATGCAAAAAGACGAAAAAAAGGGATTGTTGGTTATTTTTGGGTGGGGAGGGCTGGGGCAGAACAGGTGAGGTTATTGTTATTGTTTTTGGTTTTAGCTAAGGGTAGGGACAACTTATGTTGTTAAATACTTTAATCCTTTGAAGACTGGAGCAACATCACTTTTCTTGTGTATTTACACTTTTGAAATCTGAGAAAAATTGTGCAATTTCTTTCAAAAACATGGGGGAAAAGGCAACAAGCAACTTGATAAAAAATATTTCACATACTGATTGAAATTAGTAGATTTAGAAAATTAGTTCTAGGGAAAAAAAACCTAGGGAAAAGCTTTATTTCCAATTATTATAACTTAATATTTAAAATAATGTTACAGAAACAGTATACATTTGTAAGCACTTTCCCCAGGTCATTTCCTTGTTTTTGTTGGTTTTTCTTCATTTGTTTTTTTTTTATTACTAAGATAATTGAGATTTTTTTTTTAAAAAAACTAATTTCTTGCTAATTTTGGGGTCATTTCTTCTTTTATTGCAATTGCCTTCTTTGGTGTTTTTTAAAGACATCAAGCCAATTTGCTCAAGTTTCAAAGGGTTAAATAATCCCCAGGTGGGTGTAAAAGACATGTTTTCAAGGATCAAGGATTCTTTATTTTCCTTCCAGCCATGCAATACACGAGAAGAATGAAATTAAGTACCCAGGTCTCTATGATCAATAAATAATAACATTATAATCAATAAAACACTGGGTTAGCAAAGAATTACTTTAATAAATAAATAAATAAAGCAAGCAGTGCAGTATGTAAACAGTAAAATCCTAAAATATTAAATACCTATAAAAATTTATCAAAGTATGTTAAATATAGAATTTAACATAAAATATAAATAAAATATTAATATCACTTTCATTTTCATCAAAATCACAGTATTTATCACAGCCAGAAACTGAGTGATATGGTTATTTCTAGGAGGGAGGGTCAAGCGTTTTCCTCCAGTCACTCACAGAGGCTCAAGGAAAAATACTTTTAGCTACAAAAATTTAAAAAATAAATAAATAATTAACCATCCCCCTACTACGCTAAATAAAGTACAATCCCTTTGACTAGTAATTGAAATGTACACAGCGACTACTCTCTTCAAATAAAGAAAGGATTTAATTTTTCAACTGTCCAATTTGCTTAATGGGGAAAATAAAACACAGTAGGCCTATTTACAACACACCGCAGTAAACCGTTTCCATTGCCAGGGGTTTTACACACACACATTTTGGTCTGAAAATGAATGAACTATGTCGCACACACTCACATAAATGCACATTAATGCACCCCAAAACCCAAACCGATATTTAGTAAGACGTTGGTTACAGAAAATCTCACTTGAAAGGTTAAAGTTAACATAAAATCTAATGCTGACATCAAACCAGTCGTCATTTAATTCACATTACACTCCAGGCTAGTTATCTTAGCATGCTAGCCACGTGAAGCTCTCGTTTGTGCTGCTATGCTAAACGTTAGCGCGCTAACGGAATGTCGTACCTCCTCTTCCCATTCATCTTCCATGTTGAAAGTCCTGGAGCAAAGATAAAGATTAAGGTAAACGTCTTTCTTGGAGTTTTATCTTCATAAGTCACGTATCCCTTTTCAATTCATATTTGAATACTTCCGCGAATGTACGGTGCCCGTGAGGTCCTTTTAATTCTTATTTCTGCTTCGCCTATTTTCAGTTCCGGGCCCCGAACAACGAGAGGCGCTGTTGCTCAGTTTTTTTTAGCATGTTTTGTTGCAAAACCATTTAATGTGAACTGGAAACGGAATGAATAACAATGAAATCATCCTCCCTCCGCCCCCTGCACACATCTATCTGTCTGTCTGTCTGTCTGTGTGACTGCGTGTCTGTCTGTTTGTCAATCTATCCACTCATTTTACTCATGGTCGAGTATGATTGGATCTAAATATTGGCTACCTGTAGGCACCCTCATCCACATTTAACATTAATGTTATTAATGCTCTCCTGCAGGAGACCATAGCGGAGGTGATGAGATGAGATGAGATGAGATGAGATGAGATGAAATGAGACGATACACTTTATTGATCCCCAAGGAGAAATTCATATGTCAAAAGGCAAAGGCAACAAAAACGAAAAAAACACACACATCAAACGTATCCAAATCCAAAGAGAAACAGGAGGCACGAATGAAGCATAATCAAAGTGCACAAAAAGGGGGGGAAAATATTAAGCACAAAATCAATCCATTTAGCCTGATTATGTATGTGTGTGAGGTGAGGGCACCTGAGGTTTTTTAGTTTGCCTTTGTTGTCTTTGTAATGTGAAGGAGGAAGGCCAGTGCCTGTCAACAAACTATTGCTTATAAACACATCATATATATTTTTTAAAATGTATTTTCATATATTTTTTAAATTAGGTAAATGAGGATCTATGTATACAGGTGGCTGCAAACTATTGATTATATATATTTATTATTATTACCTGTAATAATTTAAGATTTTTATTTTTTTAATATTATGTAAATAGTATACAGGGGTGTATTAAGTATTTTTTTTCTATGTTCGGAATTGTACATGTTTAGATATAAGGTGTATATGTGTACCCTGGTACATATATAACAAGCCTTAGATTTCTATAAGGGCATTTCTATTAATAATTTAATTATATATTAAAGATTCAGGATTAAATATGTTCATACTTCATCCTATTCCTTTTCCAACATGTAAATTGAGGCAACTGTGGAAGGCATTTATTGTCAATCAATCAGAAATCTTTTTTTGCTACTAATGTATATCTATCATTATTGTAGTTAAGTATAAAAATATAATTTATGAGCTAAAGATATATGTGATTCATCAACATGGTTTTAATAGTTTTAATCTGGGGCAGGGAATTTTCATGTTTAATTTGTTTACGCCATTGAATTTCGGCAAACAACCCACAGAACATCTATTTTCAATCAAACAAATGTTTCATTGCAGTTTAAAGACAACAAGGTTTAAAGCCAAGGAATTCTTCACTAACAGAAAAATGAAGCTCCCAGAATAAAAGGTTGAATGTTTTATTCATTTATCATTGTCTTGAATTATTTTTTTTATATTTTTGGCCTCAAAATGCATGACTAGACATCTTGTAGATTGTTCCATTAAAGTTTTTTTTATGTATAATTAAAATATAAGAAATTTGATATATTTGAAATATAATATGTATTCAGAAGTCTTGATTAATAATGGTACATATTGATCCTTGTAGGCAATATCTCTTTTGGTTTGCTTCCCTGTACACAGGGGTCAGAGATCAGGGTCAGCTGAGGGGCAGCGCTGCTGGAGCTGGCTGGGATTCATCATCTCACTCAGGATTTCTGTACAGAGACACGTTTTTCACACCGAATCCTCTGCTTGAACAACAACTGGTAAATTATGAAAACCAGATCAGTTGTAATGAATAAAATATGTGATAAATGAATTGAATTATATTTGTGCAAAACTACTGAGTCAACCATCGGTTATTGTGACTTATAAACATCTATGCATATGTGCAGATTTTGGGGGGAGGCGGTGGAAATGTCCCCCGCAATATTAAGAACATGCATTTGTCCCCTTCAATGAAAACATTAAAGTGGCAGAGGACTTTTAGTTTTAACTTAAAGATATTTACATCATAAATCGATGCAGAAAAGGCAAGACAATGATGCATAAAAATTCATCAGAATGCAGGAAATTATGTGTTTGATGCTCAAAATGTTCTGGCAGAGGACCCCATAACCCCCTATTTTATATGTGTCCCCCACAATGTCCAATGTTCACATTATCAGATGAGATTAAGAAAAAACAAATGGAAAAAGGTGACAATAACATCCTATTCAATGAAATCATTATTGTGTAGTTGAGTTTATGAATCACTGACAGAGACATTTACTGTATTGCACTGAAAAAATCAAAATAATGTTAGGCTACTAATTAAGCAATTTATGTTTTGTTCTAGTCTGGTCTTTGCAACAAAATTGTCAAACTTAAACATGTAAAATTAAACAACCACTCGAGCTTTTGATCGTCTGAGCACCAAAAAATGTCAGGGTCATGCATGTTCAGTAAACGTTCTGGCAAATTTTTGCATTTTCTTTTTAAAAGGAGGTATGAATGATTTACTCAACTGCAGCCATACTGAACATATTCAACTCTTGGTATAATAAAGTCAATAAATTGCTGCTCGGATGGAAAAATTAAATCTTAAGAAGAAAAAGATTTAATAAATTGATATTTTTATCCCCCTGGTCTTTGATATATCTGAATTTTCTACACATGAAAATAGATAGTAAACAACAAACAGTCTGACGCCCTAAAAGGGCAAAGTGTAAAAACATACAGATTTCCTGCGCTCATCATTTCTATCAATTTGCTTTGGTAGAAACTATTTTTTTAGCACTGTTGCAGTAATACTGGAAAGGGGAACAGCAAAATATTAAAGATTCATATTTTTACTGCTACGTTTGTACAACGTTCATCCAGGTGCCGTAGGTCGGTAACCGTTTAGTGGAGTTGCTCCGAGGCCGACAGTAATTGTAAATACCTGTATAAATGTAAAGCAGGTTGATGCTGAATGAACCTCACCCTCAGAGAGAGCGAGAAAAAATATTTTGAATCAGAATCAGGCAAACCAAATTAAAGGGGGTGCAAATCCCCCATGTGCCTTCTCCCTCCCCATTTCTGGCCGATCATCTATCTCTGGACCATGGTGGGGTTGTCATGTCGACCAGTCCGCAAGTTACTATGACAACGGCTCAAGGGGAAGCACTTGCTCGGGAGGTTATTGCCTCCTTGGGGATGTAAGAAGGACAGGGGGAATGTGAGCAGAGACAAAGACAGAGGGACTTATGGACACCAAATGAAGGGAGAGGTCAAGGTGGAGTGTGTTAACTGTAAGTGTGTGTGTGTGTCACTACAAAGGCCAGTTTACATTCAGAGTCAAAGTGGACACAGTGTGTAAATCAGAGTTGCCCAATTGAAGCTTTTGAGTACAAAGTTTTCTCCCTGCTGGACGAGGCCTCTCCTGTACATGATGTATTACGCTTCTTGCTCTGTGCCATACCCTGGGGCAGAAAGGGGCGGGGGCCAGCGGGGGGAGTGACATTAAGGACCCTCCAAGGTGTCAGATGGGTCCCCAGCTTCCCCCACATTTTGTCATATAAATGTCATAAAGACAAGTTTGGAGTTGGGGAGCTTTTGGCTCTCCCTCTGCCTGGGGGGTATCACGGTGGTTAATTGCCCCATTAGCGCTGACAGGGTAAATTGGTGGAAGGGCTAACTATATATTACAGTGAAAACAACAACCTCTGGCATACACCTTAGGGCATGGTGCATTTTACAGTACGGCCTGTGCATGTTTGAGAGTGTAGGCAAAGGATGTGTGCGTAAATTGTGAATGAAAATGCGCACAAACATGAGAGCTTTAATATCAGGAAAATATTAGAATTCCATATTTATCACTACGGAAATTAACTGGCAGTGTCAGTTAGGGAGAGCGTCTCCTCTCATATCTGCGCTGGACTTTCTAAAGGCGTAGATCAGGAAAATCATTCTATTCTATTGTGATCTGTTTCATAAAAATGTGACTTTGTGTGAGGACTGCTTCGGAGACGACTGTTTAATTAATTGTGAACCACAAACATGCAGTGTATAGAACATTCCTTGCACACACACAGGTAGACATGAAATGTGCGTATGTTTACCTGCATTTTCATGGTTTTAAATGGGGTTCAAAAATGTGATTGCATATACACATGGAAATTTACAACAAGGACCAGCGGTGCAAATAATATTAAGGATGATTTGAATGCATTTTTATAGAATCACACTGTAAACTGAAGGATAATTTGTTTATGATGGAATTAAAAATATTGTTTTATTGTATTACATTATATAATACTGACTTTTATTGCTGCCTTTTATGCACCTTTTACTTCTTTAATCATGTAAACATGTGTTGAGGAAGATCCTAACTTATCTGCCTCGACTGAAAAGCACTCTGTTGTTTTTACAAGCAAAGGTGCAATATAAATACAAGTGACTTGACTTGAATAAAACAGGCTACATAATATTATTACAGAACCAAATGTATTATTTTTGGGTTGTTTTTCCCCTGATATCACATCTGTGTTTGCAGGTTGTTCATAAAGAAGCACACATTTGCTGTGATTTAAATATACTGCAGCATTTAAATGTATGCACATATAAGGATAAACAAATAGTAGCAGATCCCCATATTGTTTGAGCTTCAATTAACATTTAAACATTTTTCTTTTTATTCAGACCAATAAGGCACAGATGCACCTGGCAGATAAATTGTTGTCTCTGTGTCTCTCTCTCTCTCTCTCTCTCTCTCACACACACACACACACACACACACACACACACACACACACAGACGCACACGCGATATGAACCCACATTAAAATTATATCACTATTCACTGTCATTGTCTTTTACTCATAAAATGACATAAAATTGTCACCGTTCTCACTGCAGCCATAACAACAACAGAAAATATCCATGTATGCATAAAGAGCACAGAACTGTCTCTGATTTATGTTTGTGATAACCTGTTATCTTGGCTTGCTGGCATGTGCCAGACAGACAATCACTTTAAACGTTTTCAAATCGTAAAATAATTATTGGGTGCTCTGCAAACGTGGGGCAAATCATTTAGCACTTAACTAATTGGTCAATTGACCGATTTAAAAAAAAAAAAATTCTAACATATTTATTGTAGCACAAATGCAAGAAAACAATCACACACAACCAACAACAACCCAAAATCAAAATGTCAGTGCTCTCAAAATCAACACAGCGAAATATCATTATTAATATTCATGTACTATTACGATATGGCCTTGTATGTGCGGTTGTTTCACGCAACAGTGAGCTGATAGCACTGCGGTTAATGCTATAGCCTTCTTTTCATTCTGTGGTATGACTGTGATATTCCTATATTTTTTTTTCCATAGGGACTGAAGCATTTCCCACTTTTATAAATGCATATTTATAGAATTCTTATATAAGGATAAGGTCAGCTTTGACAATCAAACCCTAATAAAGCAAAAATGATACTATTTGATCTCACAAATAAATGCAGATTTCACCTTCTAAAATATGGACGATCGACAGATTGCACATCGAGCGTGAAAATCACAATAGTATTATCATAACAATAGACCCGAGTGGCGAGGATGGGACGGCCTGAGCAGGAAAAAACCCAAAGGTCTTCTGTGATGACAAACACAGAAGTGGACACATCAATTAAGCCTTAAATATTTTTTTGTTTTCCAAACTGAGAAAATAAACCAACAAAGCAGCGCCCGAAACCTGCAGCCTCAGTCCAAAAACAATCAAAGGTGCGATGTCTTATTTCACATTCAAGCATATTTAAAGGGGATATATTCCCCCTTTTGTTTTGAGCATTCATTTTTAGATCTCTTTGTTTGACACGAATTACCTACGTGTCTGTCAAAACCTTGCGTTTACGAGATGTAACTTTTCCAAAACAGGTGCGTTATTACACAGAAATGTAAATATTTCATGAAAAATGATGCGATTTAGGTCTGGGGCGAAATGTCTACATTTAAGCGTCTAACGCCTGCTTAATCTCAAGCAAACTGTCAATATAATATTCTTAAAATAATCCTCCAGGGCCTTGCAGTGTGCTTGGAGTCCTCAATAGTGAATCACGGTGATAGTGCCGCATTTTTTGGAAGATTTTCTGGCATCATTAAATTCCTCTTAAATTCCTATTGTGTCTCCTTTTTGTCAATATTGACTTCATTTTGACATTTCTGTGCGTCGAAGTATTTTATCGTGTCTTTTTGCGCAACTAGAGATTTTTGTCTGCGATATTGTTATTTCTTTACATTTTCAAGATCAGCTGGTATTTGGCTTAACGTTGAAACAAAATGTACAACTGGAATTTTCGGCGATAATATTACATTTGTAATAAAAAAAACGTTTAAGGTGTAATTTCTCGCACTTTTTAAATATTTTCCTCTCCCCTTGTCCTCTCTATGCGTCCCCTGTAGCCTCTCCCCCTCCCTCCCTCTCTCTCTTTTTCTCTCTCTCTCGCGGAATCCTATTGATCCAAACGGGCTAATTAGCGGTGTCTGCGCAATTACGCACATGCGCACTGGGCGTAATCTCAGCCATTTTTTGAAGGAAACTAATTAGCAGGAATAAAGAGCCAAGTGTTTTTCCCCCCACAGTGATCAGAACTCATTCTACCTCTGGAGCTCGCACAAACCCCTCCGTCCCCCATCTTCTGTTTACTACAGCCTATATGTAGCTTTAATTACACTGTTGTTTGGTAACAACTTGGACCCCGCTGCTCTCTCTCCCTCTCCCCATTTTTTCACCCTCCTGGCTCCGTTAAAACGCAGAGGATCATTCATAAGGAATGAGTGGGCTCTCTATACGATTGTTTTCTGGACTACTACACATTCAGCGTACGGAGCTTTGTACCAGAGCCGCTGCAGAAATGTAAGTCTGCCATTTGTTTACGATATTAAAGGGACGGGAGGAAGCAACCCCCCGGCGGTGGGGAGGAAAGGGTGTTTGGTTAGTGTAGCCTGGAAATCGCACAAATCGAGCTTTTTGTTGATCTGCTTGTGCAATGAGTCACCTGTTACTGGATACTGAACGTGATCGCTCTTGGTTTTAGCTGAATCGGAGTGTGGTACGGTGCGGTCCACTGTAAACAAAAGGCTGAAGTAGTCTGGAGGGCTGAGTGTTGGTCAGTGGCTTGACAACACAGACAGAGACGGGGAGTTAACTTCAAGTCGCTGATCGTCCGGTATTCTCAACAGCCCCGCTTGTATGCTTCCCAGAATAATGCAAAATACAGCTTAGTGCTATTACCTTGAGACTGCTGTAGGCTGTATGCGGACTCCTCGCGCAAAGCGTTCAAAACAGCATTTGTCCATGTCCAGCTGGATTTGTCCAGGTCCTAAACAGACAATCAAAAATGCATTTCCTTAAGTATAGCCACACACACTTCTCTCTGTCTTTCTCTATCCCCTCACACCCCTGTCTCCCTTTTCTCCCTCACACACGCTCACATTCACACGCACACGCGCACACACACAGAGGACACACTTTTAGTTGGGTGTTTCATATTATGTTGCAAAATTGTATGCACACCTGACAACAATGTCTTTTGCATACATATTTTCCCTTTTTTATGTAAATAGGTGTTTTTGTGTATGTGCTTTATTGACATGATGAGAGTTTCCAGTGCACAACAGGATTCACTCCCATTAACACACACACACAAAGATGTACACACACGTTGTTAAATGATGGTTTCCCGCACTTGTGATCGATAGGGAGCCAGGAATGTTTGTATAAATAGTTACATTGCCGATAGACCCGAGTTATTGATTGCAGTGTAAATGAAAATCTTTATCAGATTAGAGACTGTTCTCAGCTGCTGGCAGGCAGGCTCAGGCCCTCAGCGCTCTCCGGCGGGACAGTGGACAGCTGCAGTGGGCAAGGGTCTGTGGCCTGTGACATAAACACAGTACATTAAAGCACTATCAGAGTGCCGATATGAGCCATATATCTTTAAGGTGCAGAGAGAGGAGAGAGGGGGTGGCTACAGGGGAGAGGGAGAGAGTGTTTAAGCAGCAGCAGGAGGAGGAGGAGGGGGTTGGCTGGTTGAAGGAGAAGGTGAAAGGGTACATTAAGGTCCCTCTTTGATTAAAAAAGGTCAGTAATGAGATTGTGGGACACACACACAGTAAGAGAGATGTATTTGCCTCATCTGGCATCCATCTGTCAATAAGAAACAGAGCAGAAGAGGCCAGATTAATTTTTTAGGAAGTCTCTGTAGTGATGCATGATTATGCTGGTGATTAGGAATCTTTTTGAAATCTAATTCATTAATATTTGGAAAATTTATTAATGTTTATGGTCATTTCTGTATGATAAAATGCTACAGCCCCTTGCTAGTTTAATTTTAACTTAATTATTTCAAAAGCCAATGAAATGCAGTCTTAAAATAGAGATTAATAGACACTTTGCTTATTTTTTTTTGTTTTTTAAACACTCTCCCATTATTGATTATAAAAGCAAAGTTTCAGTTTAATACAAAACGAGATTCATTATTTTAAGATGTATCATTGCTTCACTGTTTATGTGTTTATCATGTGTAAGCAATCAGACTTAAGAGGAAGTATACACAATCTTAAACACATACAATAAGATTAGAAATATAATACACTGCCTCAGACCTCATATTTTGAACTATCCCTGCTTGATATCTCAACAGAAAATTGTATAATCTTACAAGTATTTGTTGTATTTTGGACTAAAATAGATTACACAGGTGTTTATTATAGTGTGACCACCCCCTGTGTTTGCACTGCGTGTTGTAAAATGGCTCGTGCTAAACAGAGCACCCGCTCTCATAATATCTCTGTACCAGTGCATACAGACAGATACACTGGCTTTAAAAACTGTTCTTTTATCTGCTTTATCTAAGTGTGGCAATTTAGTGGAAGCCCTTTAGCTCAGAAGCATTCGGTTCTTTATTTAATCCTATCCCCTGAGGAATATTATAGACCTCCTGCGTAGCCTTTACCCGCATTCCTCTACCTAGTTTAGCGCTCATGCTATTGATTTTCCCATTAAGGGCTAACACTAACCCCCGAGTAACCAGCCTGTGTATTGCACACTGTGAAGGCAGTATTGAACAGATGCTATCCAGGGACTGTAATCAATGGCTTCCACTGTTATGCAATATTATTTACATGACTCATGTATTTCATTTTCTCCTCTTTTTTTTTCTTCACATTTCTTCTGTCTCTTCTTCTTCCTCTGTATCTGAAATACAGGTGGGGTAGTAATGTGTGGCAGCTGTAGCCTCTGGTATGGACAGCGGTGAGGGAGGAGGAGGGGATGGAGGGGGAGGAGAGGAAAGAGATGCTGACCTCAGTGCCCAGGCTTTATCTCTTCCTCTCCTGACCCTAGCGGTCATTCCGGAGCAGGGGTCATCCTCTCATACCTCAGCCATGGCCCCTGCCAAAGAGCCCCTGACCCTGCCTCAGCAGGAGGAGGAGGGCGCAGAGGGGTCCCAGGCTAGAGAAGAGACCCGTGGAGGTGAGCAGGAAGAAGGAGGCCGACATTCGCAGGAGAACGGAGTGTGTCAAAAGCAGGGGATGAAGGAGGACTTCGGGGAGGGATATTTGTCAGGGCAAAGGAAGGAAGAAGGGGAGGTGTGTGTAGGTGTGGGAGAGGCATCAGTTACAGGGGGCCTCCCAGCAGCCCTAAGCAGCAGAGGCGGAGAGGAGGAGAAGGAAGAGGAGGAGGCCATCTCAAACCAAAGCCAAACCAAATCCAAATGTTCTTTATTACCTCAACAGAGCCAGCACAGCTCTTCTTCCAGCACTGCAAAGGCCAGTGGCACACTCGACAGCAAAACAGCCGCCTCTCCAAAGCCCTCCCCCACTCCTTCCACCTCTCCAAAGCCCTCCCCTTTTCTTTCCACCTCTCCAAAGCACTTCACTTGTCCGTCCTCCTCTTCTTCTGCCCTGCTGAGCGAGACAGAGGTAAAAGACATTAAGGGAGATCAGGGCTGGATTTCTGGGTTTCCTCAGAGCTTTAAATCCCAGCAGTCTACTCTGGCTTTTCCACTGGCAGGTACAGAGCCTGCTAGTACACCTGCTGAGGACGATGGGCCGGCAGGGGTTCCTCACTCTTCCATTTCCAATGGAGATGGTGCCAAAGCTCCAGAACCAAATGACAGCCAGCTAGACACAGAGGTGGATGATGAGAGAGACAAAGAAGAAGAACAGAAAGAAGCTGTCCTTAAAAACCTCAACCAAGACCTCTCTCCTAATTCACTGACCAGTCACATGACCATAATGCACTCACGCAACTCCTGCAAGACGCTGAAATGCCCCAAGTGTAACTGGCACTACAAGTCTCAGCATACACTGCAAGTTCACATGAAAGAGAAACATCCAGAGACGGAAGGCCAGTGTGTGTGTGGCGCCTCCGGGAGAAAGTGTGTGTGTGGCGGTGCAACACGAGGTGTGTGTGGATACTGCAGTTCGGGGAAACCCCATCCTCGCTTGGCCCGCGGTGAAACCTACGCCTGTGGCTACAAGCCCTACCGCTGTGAGGTGTGTGACTATGCTACCTCATCGAAAGGCAACCTCAGCATACACATGCAGTCGGATAAACACCTTAATAACGTTCAAAATGGGGGACACTCGAATGGTCACATGCACACCTCTCACATTACCAACAACAGCAGTTCATCCAACGGTCACGCATTGGATGAGCCCGCATACAAGCCCCCGCTCTCTATTCCCACGCCTACTACCCAGCCTGCCAAGCTCACACCACCTGGACACTCTCACTCTCATAGTAAGCGGTGGCGGTGTGATGTGTGCGACTATGAGACCAGCATTGCCCGCAACCTGCGCATTCACACCACCAGCGAGAAACACACACATAACATGCTACGGCTCCAGAGAGGTTACTATCTGTCTCACTGCAGAAGTCTTGCACCACAGTTGAAACACCTACAAAACACAGGTGAGTGATGCATCTCTCGCTGTGATCCAACATAAAAATGTTAAAAATGTGCAAATTCTCACAGGATTTCTTTCTGTGTTTTAGGTGCAGAGATCTCCTTGAACATGCGACTGACAGGTCAACAAGTCACAGAACAGCCAGTCACCCTTGGGTCTACACTGACTCCTTCTCCTTCTCCCTCTCCCTCTCCCCCTCCAGCCCCATCCCTGTCCCCCACTGAACCCCTTTCCCAGGGTGTGTTTCAATGCCTTGTCTGCTCCTGCTTTTCGTCCGACAGCTTAGAGTCTGTGGAGCAGCACCTGAACGCCCCTCGCTCTCTGCCACAGTCTGAGTGGTGCTCCCTGGTCGCTGGTGGCTGCCACTGCAGGCTGTGCGGCTACACCACCCCGCTGAGGGCTAACTTCTCCTTGCACTGCCAGACTGACAGACACCGCACCCGCTACCAGCTTGCTGCTCACCTCCAGGAGGGTGGGGACAGGGGACAGGAAGGGGCTGCCCTTATTGCTAAGGGAAACCCCGTCCAGCTGAGGTGTAACCTGTGTGACTATGTGACCAGCAGTTTGGACAAGCTACGAGGACATTCCCTCAGTTCACACCATGAGGCCAGCGTCCGGGTTTACCGAGTCAGTACACTTTTTACTTTTTAATAAAACATAAATGTATTCAGCAATTTCCGATAATCAGACCTGGTTTACAACCTGTTATCCAATCATAAAAAGTGTTGTTCTCTCCTTTCTACCTCATTATTTTTAGTTCCTGCAGCAGTATGATGGTGAGGTTGATGGAGGTTCGTGGCTGTTCCATTGTCTGTTATGCAACCACTCCTCCTCTTCTAAACTCCAAGTACTGAAACACAGTCAAACCCCAACCCATCAGCAGAGGGAAGGGCTGCTACAACTGCAGCCAATGGGTGGAGAGGAGCTGGCGGCCATTTTTACCATCAGGAAAAGCCATGATGGTGTCACAGGTGAGAATATGAACCCTGTGGCCGCATTTACTCTCATGTTGCATATGCTTGCTGACGTCAGCAAGCAGGCAGGGGGATTGAGATGAAAAGAGAGAAAATGAGTAATGGCTGTTGCTGAGATATTGATCAAGAAAATTGATTTGTCGATACACATCCTTGTTATATCCCCAATAACCCCGGACAACATCTAACTAGCACCTGCTAATCAATGGACCAATACAAATCCCCTGGATAAGGATGGGGGGAGGTGGAGGCCAGTCACCAGTCTGCTCAAAATAAAATACTGGATTTACATCGTCTGGAGTTTGTTGGCAAAACACTCAAACTTAGTAGTTCAACACTTTAGTTGTAAATTAAGTGTATCCTGTGATTTTTCTATGTGCGGATTAAGACTTATTGAGGTGAACTGATGTGTTGTAAGTCCATATTACCTCTACTCCACCTCTGAAGAGAATCTAATGGAGAATCAATACTTGATCAATAGTGTATGGAGGCAAGCGAGAAGAATGAAGTGTGGCCCAAAGACATTGGTCTTTTTGAGCGATGCTATCTGGAGGATAATATAAACTACAATTAGCCTGATAGTTTGTGAGAAAATATTGTATGAAGCACAGTGTTTGTGTAACATAATTATTTGTCATGTTGTCTCCCAGGAGAGCTCAGTGAGGACATGGAAACTTCCAGTGAGACCATCACTGGTCCTTTGGACACAACCAAAGACACATGCAACAAGGGGCTGAAGCAGATTTCTGAGGAGACAGGTACGACTGCTTCAGCAAAACAATTCAATACACAAGTTAAAGTTGTACGCAAGTCAAGTTAACTCACATGATAGAATGATAATATATTACAAACATAATAAATGTATTTACATATTGATATAAATTCTTACTTGAAGGAGAAATGAGGGAGGAAGAAAGAGAAAAGAAGGAGTCGTTGCTCTCAGTCAAACGTCCATCCTCTGGAAGCGAGGAAATGGAAAACTCAACCAAACGCCCGAGAATACACCAGCAAAATGAGAACCAGCAGGTGAGCAACTGGCATACATTTTAATAAATTAATTTCGTCCATGTGGCTATAAAATGTACAGTGCTAGTGTAACCCTACAAACTTGTGCAAATCGGTGCTCTCTTTGAGCCTTCTGACAACAGTTTTTAACCATTTCCTCACTTCTCTCTCTCTTCCTTGACATTTTCAGACTGTCCAGTGCCCTTTGTGCCAGGTTAAACTCCCACACACACACCTTCGACAGCATCTCACACATGTGCACAGTGTAGCGCAGGACTGTGTAGACAAGCTCATCAGCACAGTAAGTGTATGCAAGTGTGTATTTGTTGTATTTGTCGGGAAGCAAAAGAAAACGAGAAGGCGAAGCGATGGGGGATGGGGGGGGGGGTGAAATGTAGGGAGACAATTCCATTAAGAAGGCACCAGAGAGAAAGGCAGCGCTTTTTTAATGCATGTTTAAGTAGCTCCCCGCTATCATCTTTGATGCAGCCGTGCATTCTGTGTGTATGTGTATGCGCGTCTTTTAGAGTGGAAGAGAGAGGGTTTGACTGAGTGAGTGAGGGAAAAGCCAGTCTTTCTATAATGCATGTTTAAGTAGCCCTCTATTACCAGAAGTGCAGTCAAGCTAAAAAGGGGCCCCCATGCTTTTTACTGTGTCTCTCCAACTAACAAAGACTGGTCATCTATCCACATCACCATCCTCCATCTCCCTGGCCCGTATGCTAAGTGGCCTTTGTCTCTTGCGCTCTTCGCCTCCACTTGACTGACTGCTTTTCACCCTTTCTCCCCTCTGCTGTCCCTCCCTCCCCCCTCTAGCTACTCCTATCATTCCTATTCAGCAATCTCTGTCCCTGCCCCTCCCTTTCTGTCTCTCCCAAGCTCTCTCTCAATTTCTTATGCGTTACCCCTCCCTTACTCACTCTCTCTCTCCAAAGCAGTTTTTTTTGTTCATTGCCCCATACTTTCTCCCTCCCTCTCCTTGCTCTCTCTCTTTTTCATATTCTACACCCCTTACCCCCCCACCATCATCCTCCCTCCTCCCCCCCTACCCCTCCCTCACTCTCTCTGATAGTAATTGAGGTTCATTAATTCAGACTGAGGTGATGATGGCCATTATGTACCTTGCTTTCCAATTACGCTCTCTAGATTAAGCCTGACCTTCAGTTTTCTCTGCAGTGTGTGTGTGTGTGTGTGGTTGTTCTTCTTCTCTCTTATGAAGCTGTTACGCAGAGAAAACTCTTGTCATGTAAATCTCATCTTTCGCCGTCCGTCCTTCCTTTCCTAAGGGTAGCTAGCTGTTCGCATAGATATAGTATTTGCTCTCAGTGCTCGAAGCTGTGGAGATGGAGGTTCTCTATATGAAGAATGATTTTAAATAAATTCATTATTCAGCTCAGTAAAGTTTTATTAAACCCCTGGGGCATGTTGGAGGGTGTCGCAGGACCTGAAGGGCAGAGCCACATATCTCAACCATATACACTTATTACCAAATTGATGTGCCTTGCTGTCAATACTGCTGTGCAGGCAGGTGCAAGATGTAGCGATACACTTACAGATTCCCACTTTAATGTTTTATGATATTAGGACAGGGTGTGCAGGCACTCATGTTTATACATCTTGATATTTGCTTGCTATTATGCTGTACAATTAAATGTTTTATTCATAATGTTGGATTAAGGAAATATGGTAATATCCCATATTTCCTTCAGTCTGAATTGGCAAAACAACACTATGTGTAACTAGCAATAAAAACCAAAAAGAAAACAATATTGACGGACTGTCAATTTTTTTTTCTCTCTCAGGTCACACTACCCATGGAACAACCGCAGCTTCAACTGCAGATGGAAACATGGACAGATGAAACTCAGAAAAATAAAACCACCAAGAATAACAATGCAAACTGTTCCCAGACTGCTGATACGAGTGCCTCAGTTGATTCCGAGAAAAACAAAGGTTGGTATAAATTGCATTGTATAACTGACCATAATTTAGATAATAATTAGAGAATCACTAATGCCATACCATGTCATGGTACTTCCTTCTAATCACATCTTCTTGGCCTGATGTTTTATATTAAGAATAAACTATAACTATTATCTATTTGTATGCATTTTGCAGGCATGTCAGTGGAGAACACTGAGGGAGATGTAGCCGCACCCAAAGATGTCACAGCTCTACTCACCCCACCCCTAGAAGACAGCACCACTCACCCTTCCAATGGCAGACTGGCTCCCCAGTCCCCAACTCAGACACCCCCCTCCTCGCCTCCCACCTCCCCGCCTGGCGACCTCCCTCCCCTTTCTGATCGCCATGGTTACCGGTTCCGTTGCAGCAGGTGCAGCCTGGCGTTCCCCACTCAGGAGAAACTCCAGCTGCACTGGCAGTACCATGCCATGAGGGCGGCGACAGAGTGTCCCCTCTGTTCGAGACAATGCCGCAGTCAGGAGGCCTTGCAGAGACACATGCAGAACACACACTCACAGCTTGACAACATGCAGGGGCAGAATACACTCTTACCACCTCACACTGCTCAACATGTGGAGAACAATAAGAGTTCAGTCCAACAAGACTTTAGTTTATCACCTCAAGTGGGTCAAGAGGCAGGAGAGGATGAAGAGATAGAGGAAGAAGCACTTGGCATGGAGGGAAAGGAGGAGGAAAAAGAAGTTACATTTAAAGAGAAGGACATGATCGGTGAAGCTGATGGAGGTGAGGAGGATTTAACTGAGCCAGAGAAAGGGCCACATGAGGAGATAATATCAGAACCTTCTTCAAGCTCTCATGTCAAAAAGAGCTCTAACCCAACAATGGACCGCTATTTGGATCCAACCAGGCCCTATAAATGCACAATATGTTCTGAATCTTTTACCCAGAAAACAATTCTTCTGGTCCACTATAACTCTGTGTCCCATCTCCACCGGGCCAGGCGAGCCCTGCAGGACTCTGGCACAGGTGTTGCTGCCCCTGAGGCTCCGCGTGGCCCAGACCCTAGGCCCTACCGCTGCCGATTGTGTGGAGTGGGCTACAGCCAGAGTTCCACACTGGACATACATCTTCGCTCAGTCCTTCATCAGACTAGAGCTCGTGCTGCCCAGAACTCAGCACCACAGACCCCAACATCAAGTGTTGCAGCCCCAGTTTCAGCTCCCACCACTGCTACTCAGGCTGCTACCACCAGAGAGGAAACATCCAAGAGTTTGCCTTTCACCAAGAGGCCAGATGTAGTAAGCTCTTCAACCTCTTTACTATTAGGTGCAGGCTTAGCAGCTGAGGCCCAGCCAACCATCTCAAACCCAACTGACAACCAGCAGGCTAAAAAGAGGGTGGCAGAGCTAATAGCATCAAGAAACCAGCTAATGCTAATACAACAGCAGCAGTTAGCTCAGGCTCAGGCTCAGGCCCAAGCTCAGTTACAACAACACACAGCTCTGCTCCAGTCCCAATTGATGCAGCACCTTCCCCTAGGGACAGAGAATCTCCTTAAACAACACTTCCCTCTTGCACCAGACAGCTTGCTCTCTCTGCAGCAGCAACTTCTTTTGCCCTTTTACTTGTCAGGAGACATGAATCTTAACCCAGAGTTAGCTGTTAAGAGCCTTGAACTTAATCAGTTAGCCTCTGTCAATTCCATCCCAAAAGAACAGGTTAAGGTTGAAGATAAAAAGGAGTCCCAACCTCAAATAGACGAGAAACAAACCCAGAGAAAAAGATCAAACTCAGCAGTTTGTCAACCAAAGGATCATGTTGAGAGTGAAGCCAAGGTTGAAGCAGAGGATCCTCCATCAACCAGTCAGAAAAGAGAGTACAGCAATTCTAGTTTTGAGGAAGTAAAAGAAGAAATGCCTGTTCCTGCTGTTAAAACTGAGCGTCAGAAAGAGGAAACAGATTCCTCCTCATTTAACCTTCTTGGATTGCAGTGTCCTCCTCCCAGAGTGCCCTATGCTGCTGTGAATGGTGAACCTCTTCGAGCCTTGCTACAGAGTTATGGCTATGAGCTGGCACTGCAGTATATACAAAGTAGACACAGACATCAGCAGCAGGTATCAACTCATATAATACCAGATAAACAAGAATGCTCTGATATCAGCAAGATGGAGGCATGCTCAGAGGAAGAAAGAGTTGAGTTTAGCAGACTACAGGATGGAAAGACAGAAGGCTGTAATGAGGATAACAAAGAAGTAGAGACCAATGGAGATGTAGAAAGCTTGCCACAAGAAAAACAACAGACAGATGAGGAATCAAAAAACTATAAGAAAGGATGTTGTGGAAGAGGAGAAAAATGCAGGGACTGTGGCAAGTTTTTTTCAGATGCCTTGATTTTAAAAAGCCACCGTGAGTACATTCATAGGATGCTGTTTCCCACTCCTGCACTGGAGAGGTTTTCCAGAGAATACAGGCTGCAGTATGACCAGATGTACCCTCTCACACAGCCTAAATCTGGGGAGAATTCAACTGCTTCTGCTGCAGCCCCAGTCCCATCCTCAGAACCAGAACCAGCACCGGAACCAGTTATGCCTCAAGTTAAAACCTCTGAACCCTCACCTGTACCCTCATCATCAGATCCCATTGCCAAAACATGTACTCCAGCTACAGACATAACAGCAACCGCCCCTGCACCTTCTTCTCCTTTATTTCCTTCACAACCTCAAGAAATTCCACATCAAGAGGCACCCATCCCAAGCTCATCTGCTACAGCTACTTCTCACACCACATCCCCAGCTAACTCCATACCTCTTAACTTACCTAAAATACCTATGCTTCCTCTTTCCTTGCCCCAGCTTCCTATAGCCCCACTGCCTTTACCTAAGCTTCCCCTACCTCCCATTCCTTTCCCCATGGACCTGCCTCTCCTCCCTCCAGTTGTGATGCAGTCTGTGGGACTCCAGCCCCAACCTTGGTTAGACCCAAGTGTGAACCCTGAGTTGGCCAAACTCTACCAATCTCAACTCAACCCAGCACTGCTAGGGCAACAGCCACAGCTCAGCCCAGCCTTGCTAGTCCAGCAACCCCAGCTCAGCCCAGCTTTGCAAGGTCAGCCTCCAACACTCAATCCTGTGCTGCTGGGTCAAACATCCCAACCCAGCCCCATCCAAACAGCACAGCAACCCCAAGTCAGCCCAACAATTCTTGAACAACAGAGTAAAAGAACCCGAACCCGGATCTCTGAGGAGCAGCTGACTGTTCTGAGGAAACACTTTGATATTAATACCCTCCCAAGTGATGAAGAGATAAACAAGATGTCTTCCCTCTCTGGTCTGCCTCATAAAGTCATCAAACACTGGTTTCGCAACACCCTATTTAAAGAGCGTCAGCGGGACAAGGATTCCCCTTACAATTTCAATAACCCCCCAACCATAGCCCTTGAGGAGTCAAGAGAGGAAGTAGCACAAAACCAGCCTCTGACACTTTCTCCATGCTCACTCTCCCCAGGCCTTCCGCCTAACATCTCTTCACAACCCCAGACAACCGAGCTCCAGAGAGGAGAGCCCCATAGGGGAAGACGCTCTTCCAGAACTCGCTTCACGGAGCAACAGCTGGAGACCCTGCAGGGGGTGTTTGAGGCGACTCCTTACCCCAGAGAGGAAGAATATGACAAGTTGTCTGCTCTGTTGTCTCTCCCTAACAGAGTTATTGTTGTGTGGTTCCAAAATGCTAGGCAGAGAGCCCGCAAAAATCAAGACCGGGGGACAGATGATGGGTTAGAGGGGAAGAGCCAGCTTGACAACATTCACAGACAGAGAAATGGTTGTAACAAGGGTGATGATGATGATGATGATGATTATAATGAAGAAAACAGCTGTGGGGATGAAGGACAAGGTGAATCTCAGAATGAAAACTCCATGGATCTGACTTATGAGTATTATACCACCCCTGACTCACCTGTCCCAGATTCTTCCTCTCACTGCACAGAAAGTGAGCATCAATCAGCCAAAGGTGAACCAACAACTGTTGCTGGGAAACAAGAAGATAAAACAGTCTCTCCTCGGGCTAACAAGAGCTCAGGTCTTGCTCAAACTCAAAATGGAATTTCAGATGAAGACAACAAATGTAAGGAAATTGTTCAGGCGATGAAAACAGGTTCCTCTCCACAACCTGAGCCCATTCTGCAACCCGAACATACTCCAGAAAGACCCCAGCCTCACTCTTCCTCCTCTTCACAAAAAACAGTATCCAACATTGTATCCACATCTCGTTCCAGCCAGGGGCAAACACACAGCTCTCCTTCTGATCAAGCTGTTGAAAAGGCTGCTGATACATTGCCCAGTCTCCCTGCTGCTCCAGAGTCTGAAACAAGCCACACTCGCCTGCCTGATGCCCCCTCTGGCTTATCCACTGAAACACAGCCAAAAAAACAGCTCCAACCCCAAACCCAGGCTCAATTCCAGTGCAGTCTGTGCCCAATGTCCTTGCCCTCATTTCAGCTGTGGCAGGAGCATCAGACCAGACACCTTCTGGCAGCTCAATCCCAGGTCCAATTTCTCCACTCTGGCTTTACAGACCGAACCATGCCTTATATGATGCTCCATCCCAACCACACCCTAATGGCCAGTCAAATGCTTTCAGGCGCTATGTCTCAGATGCACCCTAATCCTACACATCCCATGATTTCACACTTAAACAGCATACAAATTAAAAACACACTTGATCACTCGAGTAACGCCCTCACCAGCCTCTCTCAAGGTTCACTGACACCCATGAAGCAGAGTTCAAAGCTTATGTCAGAGACCAGTTTTGAAGGCCAAAGGGGCAGTAGAGAGATTGAGGAGGAGCACCGAAGGGATAAGCGCCAGAGAACCACCATCACCCCAGAACAGCTTGAAGTGTTGTATCAGCGCTATAGCATGGACTCCAACCCCACCAGAGGAGTCCTTGAAGGCATTGCACGGGATGTAGGCCTCACAAGACGTGTGGTTCAGGTATTTTATGAATGTTTGTTGTGTTTGAATATTGTGAATTTTTTTTTTTTTTTTAGAGAGAATGAATGGAAGCAAAGTATAGAAGATGACTTCTTGCTTTTATATATCCTGAATTTTAAAACATGCTGGTCTTTCCTTCACAGGTCTGGTTTCAGAATACACGAGCCAGAGAGAGAAAAGGACAGTTCCGGTCAATGGGGCCAGGATCCAGTTTCAGCTTGGGTTTGAACCATCTGCGCTGCCCATTCTGCAGGGCTCTCTTCAAGGTGAAGAGCGCTCTGGATGCCCATATGAGGTCACGCCATTGGGCAGAGGCTGAAAGAGCAGGCTACAACTTGTCGATGAGTAATGGATCCAGTGGGCAGATTGGGATGGCCATGTCATCTGTCATGGACAGACCAGGTCCATCTATTTCCTCCAACCTCATCCCAAACCATGGCTTTGTCATCACTAACAAAGAGTCAGCTTTGAAGCCACCTGTCACCTCTTTGTCTTCAACCACTGATCTAAACAACCCAGAGGAGGATGATGACTATGAGGAAGACGATGAGGAGTACCCATGTGAGGAGGGTTCCAGTATGGCTGACCAGGTATCCCTTAGTCCAGAAGGATCTGGGGGTCCAAGCTCAGACTGGGGTGAGACCCAAAGTCTGCAACAGCAACATCAGCAGCAGCGCCAAAGGACACAGATGAGCCACTTCCAGATACTCCAGCTCCGAGACTTCTACAGGAGCCACCGTACCCCCAACCGACATGAGTGTGAGACACTGGGCCAAGAGTTGGGACTGCCTCACAGAGTGGTGCAGGTAAATATTTCAAATATTAATAAATGAGAAAATGATGTTTGTTCTGCATTTTTTAAAGATGAAAAACAACTTTCAGGACAAATATTTAAAGGTAAAAGCTAACTCATTCATACAAATATTTTTTTGCAGGTGTGGTTCCAGAATGCCAGAGCAAAGGAGAAGAGGGCCAGGAGCCTGAGCTCTGACTCTGCAGAGAGGGAGCAGGCTGAGCTGTCTGCAGGGGCAGGGGAGAGAGACAGAGCTTAGAAAGGCAGACTACGGTCCTTTTGCTTCTTTCTACTTCATTCCCCCTCCTGCACCTGCTGTCAGTCTCTACACCCTGTCCACCTTGCTGCCAAACCTGTAACCGAAACACCCCAAAGATGCCGAGCCACAGTGGCCCAAAGAGAAACTCTCAACTGAAAGTAGAAGAGAGCCCAAACCAAGTCTCTACCGCAGCTTTCCTCTTTTCATATTGTGCTTAAACTCTTCCCTGGTCTGTCCTTTGTTGTTGAAAAGAGCTCCTCTTCCTATTCCGTCAGACACCTTACTACAACCAAACACCACCTTGATAAAAAAAACCAACCAGATGCCACAGAGGCCAAAGAGCATTCTCCAAGTATGTGACCTCACTGCCCAGCTAGACCTGCAGTCTACCTCTCAGTCTGCATGACAGACTCACAGTGGGCCCTCCACCAGACAGTGCTAGATGACTAGCTGTGTAGCATGTAGTGCCAGTCTGTAAGAGGCTGGAAAAGAAATTGTCAAAGAGATTCTAGTGTAAATAGAGAGCTCCAAAAGATAAACTTGAAGAAAAACAAAGCAGTTAACAGTGGATGAAGAAGATGATGGAAAAAAAAAACAAAAACAAAAAAATGGAAAAATATCCTTGAAATAGACGGAGGTATTCGCATAGAGCTTTTGTAAAGACTGACTCAGATTCCAAAGCTCGTAACCAAAATTTTACATGTCTGTGGATTTAGTTTCAACACGTTTGTTTTCAATAACAAACTGCAGAGCTGACGTCTGTATGGTGAAGGGGTGAGATCTGCAGCTGGTGAAAGCAAGCCGAGTACCAATAGACTGATACGGCGCCAGAATGCAGCTTCACCCTCCACAAGCCAATGATGAGTCTTCTGTTGTACATGTACACCTTCTTTGTTCCTTTAGTGGATAACAGCCCAAATAGCACAGAACGTAAAGGCCAGTTTGTCCCGAACGGGGCAAACTATTTTTTATAGCACTCAACCATTATACTGTATATGAAAACTTTAACCAAACTCAAATTTACATTGTGTGTGTTTAGTAATAGTTTCTTAATATAAATCTTATGGATTGAGATAAACTGTCTTGCTTCGATATAGTGTCATGATTATGAAAAGATTATGACAGCTTTGATATGTTCCGGCAAGGTGACTTACTGCCTTTCCGTTCTATTTGAATATACCAATGGCTGACCAATGTTATGTGATTAATGTAAAGCTTTCTATGCTCAGGTCAACAGCTCAACATGGCTCTGCTTCAAATGTGATCTTAATACTGTACTTTTCTGTTTTTAAAACAGAAGAGGCATGGTTTAACCTTGGACTTAAGTATTAAAAAATATCTACGAAAAACATCTGTATTTCAAAGATCTGAGCTTTTCACCTCTGAGTAATAGATTGTTACAAAAAACCTTATTGAAACTAAAGTGTTTAATAGTGTGAGGGGTAAATGTACAGTATTTAGCTTTTGTATGGTTGACTCAAGACTTCATTGGATGATTGAGACATAGCTCCCTTTCCACTTACAGATGGGGAGCTACTGCGCAAAGCTGAGAAAAACTTCGGATGTTATTGATGTTATTTTTGTACACTTAATTTATTTTCCCACTTTCTCCCTCCCTACCTACTTTCCTCTTTTGCTCTCTACCTTTCTTCCTGTGTTCATTTGCAACCAGTCCTTATTCTAACTGTAATAATAATATAACAATAATAGCTAAACAATAATTAATGCTTTAAGACAAAAATCCAAAGACGTGATAATACTTTAACCATATGACCTACAAAAAAAAAGCGCTACTGTTTACTTGACGATGTATTGCTGTTTTTAAAGAAGGAAGGAGTCCCTATATCTAAGCTACTGTTTTCTGCCTCTCATAAGCACACTGGAGACTGTAACCAAAACCCCAAACTAGAGCCATGGCAGTCTGTAATATAGCGGTTAAAGAGTTTTACTTCTCTTGAGAAATGTTGCAGTTTATTTTTCTTTCTTTTCTACCATAGTGTTGAACTTCAGCCCTTAAGGATGTCCAGTTTGCTGCTAATGTACTGTAGTTTCTAACGATACTGTAGAAAGATGCATGCTCTGATCGCTTTACCACTAGGCTTTAATGACTACAAACTGTAATGATACCTGTGATGCTGTTTGATAAACTGCTCCTCTGTTGATTCTGTTGAAAACAAATGGATATGTGGGGCTCAATTCCATCAGGTTTGTTTTTCAGTATCCTATTAATTACCCCTATACTCAGAAGATAAAAAAAATGGCTTTCGTAATACCAGAAATATTTTTTCAAGCTTCCAGTTTTAGGGAAACCTGCTTGGGGCATTACCTTCTCAATACTTATGGAGATACTGCATAGCTATTTGAAGGAGTTCAGCCCCAAACCTTCCAGCGGTATGGTGTCAGTCTTTCTGTGTTGCAATGTCTCTAGTCCATTTGTCCAGCTAAAACAGCTTTGCTGAACTCAGACTGACACACAGTCAACTTTCCAAAGGATGTGGACTGACTAACTCTGTCATTTTTTTTGTTCTTAAACTAACCAATGTTTACGACAATACCAATGAGCTTTCTTCTGTACAGAAATGTGCATTCCAAATACCACAAAGGCAGTTTTTTTGTATACTGATTATTTTACAATTTCATTTCTGTCGTATTCTCTTGAACTTAGTGACAGTAAGATGTACATATTGGGGTCCTCTATGGTGAAGGGACTCTGTTATCCTTACTCTAGGTAAAACTATTCTTTTCATTTTTTCTGGATATGTTGTTGCCATAGTGATGACCAAAAAGATACCTGTGATGTGCACCTGTCCTTATGTCCTGCTCCAGTGGTTTAGTGTGTCTCTATACTCTCCCTCCCCAAGATCTCCCCTACTGGTGTGTGTTTCTCTTCCTTTCCCTTCCCATACTCCACTGAGCTAAATAAAGTCTGCTTTGGTGCATGCTCTGGTCTCATCCCTTTGGTCTAACAGAGAGAAGCCATTTTGTGAATGTTGTGGTATGCGAGCCTGCTATATGCGTTTCATATTCCAGGTTGTATGTTCAGCGCCATTGGTGGTGTGTGTGTGTGTGTCTGGCTGGAAAGCTTTTGATGTGCAACCCTGTGTGTGTGTGTGTGTGTGTGTGTGTGTGTGTGTGTGTGTGTGTAGGTGTGTGTGTGTGTGTGTGTGTGCAACACAGCAGTGTGTGGAAGGCGTTTGGTGAATGGAGCCATGACCTCTGGGGTCACTTCATTAATTACATCTGTGACATTCAGCCAGATGAGTTTCCTTTGTGACTAAATGATATGATGAATATTAACGACCTCGGATGAATTACACTGCTGCTTCTGCTGCTGCTGCTGATGATAATGTGTTTTACGACTCTGGGAGAGAGGGGAGTAAAATTGCACACTACAGCACATTTAGGACACGCAGATTTTCATATGCAACATTTCAAAGACCACAGCGTAGCTTGATAGAGTAGATTTTATTATTTTGTTCTTTTTTGTGTAAAACTTTCTAGTGGTTGATGAGACAACTTGCCAGAGAGAAAAAAAACTACAGTGCAAGAATGTGTTAAGCGTCTCAAGCATAAACTTGTATCTGCTCCTTGTTCTCTTGCAGCAAGCTATTCTTTTAACCATTACATTGCAACAACAGAGGAAACATTTGCGTGAAACAGTTCTGATTGGGGTTGCAGGGAACAGACAAACACATACATGGGGAGAACAATAGCAAAGTAAACACAGAAGAGGGCTTGAGATGGCTTCGTAGCTGATGATAGCCATCTTAGAAAGTCATCCTGATAAAGTGATCCCCCACCATTTCTCCTTCTCCCTGTCCTCCCCCTCTTAATCAAATGAGTACTGTGCAGCTGGTGGGGTTGCGGCAAAAAGGGGTACGAGTGTGTGTGCAGAGGAGGTGGAGGGGGGGCTTTGAGGGATGGCGTGAAATTATTGCCTGCTGGTGTATATGTGTCGCTGGGGGTAGTAGGGTAGAGTTGGGGGTTGGGTTGGGGTTGGGGCGGGGGTGGGGGGTTTAATGTCATTGCCTGCTGGTGTATCTGTAGTGGGGGCTCATTTAGATTTAGATTGGTTATGTGAGGAGAGAGCTGAAAGGCCAGCTCATGTTTATGCATGAATCCCAAAGCATGCTGCTGTGGTGGAGCCCCGAGTTAAAGAGACAGAGCTGAAATACATTCACACATTTAGACACAGCTCTGCTTCTTTGGATAAGGCTGAAGTGACGCTGTGCTATCAGATACATTTCAATCAGTGTGTGTGTGTGTGTTGTGTAGACTTGTTTGTGACACTGTGGGTACACAGATAGAATACATCTATGTCCACATGAACATCAAACTGCGTCTTTTAATCTAAAAAAAATTGAGATCTACATCTACTTTTAAAAACATGAGCATCACCACCCACTGCCCGACTGTGTCCTGAAGATTGCTTTGGGATCTTCTAGAGTTGATGCAGAGCTACACACAGTACATGGGTGCTTCCCACATTACACTCACTCACACACACCGAGAGTAATCAGTAAATGTCTTTGAAGGAGAGTTTGTTCAGCACTTCATCAGGTATAAAGTGGTTTTTATTTGGAAATGTGGTCCCTATCCATCTTTTAAATGACTTTTTAATGGTCGTCACACCATCCTAATCAATCATGTGGCAGAGCTAGCCTGCAAGCGCAAATACACTCTATTTATAATTCCTACATTCTGCTGCAAAAACGGACTCTCTGTGCCTTCTTAGTCTGTAAATGAGAGGAAAATGAGTGAAATTGTCTTTCTGATTTTGTAGAAACATTAGAAAAACTTTCTATTCCAACCTCCAGCATCCCAGTTATGAGTTACCCCATGTAATCTTTCTTTATATTATTTCTGCACTCTCTAGACCTCTAGAGCATTGTAGAAATAGCTTTATATAAAATACTGCTGTTTATTGTCATTCTTGGGTGTCTCTATCTTCAGACCCACACTTTTTTTTGTGACCCCTCACCATCCCCCCATCTCCCCCCCGTTGGCCCCCCTTCAGTACTTTACATCTATAATGAGATACAAATACGCATCAGCAGGACAGTGTCTACGCCACGCGTCACTGTGTGAATATTACTCACACTTATTAGCTGGATTATGTTAATCTTTACACTCTCTGCTCACAGACAACAGACTCCCCATGATATGGGGGTGGTCACGGCAGTAGGCGTGTGCTGTCGCGTGTGTTTGTGTGTGTATGTGTGTATGGCTGTATGTGTGTGTTGGAGTGATTGCCATGTTGTCAAACTGATCTGCATGTGAAAGGGCGGTCTAATTACATCACTTATGCAAATGAGAAATGCACATATGTGCGCACGTACATACACACCACTGACAGCTTACTGCTAAGGTCAAAAAGACAGTGTGAGCTATCCTTGTATTGACTAACACGGGCTGGCATCACCACCTGTCAGAGACAGACATGTCTTGACACAATACAGAGAAGTCAAAGTGGTTGTTTTGATACACTCCTTTAGATAAATTAGAAAAAAGAGCCGATGGGTCAAGCTCACAGTAGACTAAAGCACTTAAACTGTTATTGGAAAATGTCCGACCGCATATCCACTGATTAGTCTTTTTTCAGACTGAAACATTGATAGCATCCCTGTTGGAATGATTGATTGAGTCTGACACATTTTAATTACGCCCAAATTAAATGAATCGGCTGGCGGACTATAAAACATTGCTGTTTAATAACGAGCCCCTCCATTTGCCTTTTTTTTTCTTCCTTCATCCAATCCCATTTTGGCTGCCTGCACCAAATAACCTCTCTCCATTTAATGATATGCAAATGAATTTTCATGAACCCCATGATCCCATGCGATGATTAAACTGAGATGACATTAGCTGCCATGCTGCTGCCACTGTCAGTGTTTCTGTCTGCCTCCTTTCTCTCTTCCTATCTCCACCATCTTTCTTCGTATCCACGACAACAGCCAACTGGTGATATTAAAGGGTTCATTGTCACCGTTCCCTTATGAATTTGCTTTGTGAGAGATGACATTCTGCGTATCCAGTGTTATTTCAGTAAAGTTTTTCCAGTGGAAACAGTGCTGGAGCATCAGAGCAAAAATGCTGATTCCCACACCACAGGTAGGAGTGATACACCGAAGACACACATATTAAAACAATGTACAATTATTGTAACGTGGAAACATCATATAGACCATTTTGGTAACCTTCCACATCTCTTCATTTTCCATTTCCAGTGCTCCCCTCCCACCGTTCCGTTTCAGTCTGGATCCAGCTCCACCTCTGCTGTCGTTTATTGTACTCCATTTGCATAATGAAGCCCAAGCTTAATTAAGATCCCACTGGAGTCTGGAGCCAAGGATGAAGGAAAGAAGGACGAGGAGGAGGGGAGGGAGAGATCCGGCGTTCCTTAGCTTATCCGCACGTGTCCAAATAGGAGGCACAATTTAAGGGGGGAGTAAAGCGTTGACGAGCGATTAAATCGCTAATTATGATCGGCTGTTAGAATTAGTGTGTGGCTGTTAATTAGCTGCAGATGAGATGCCCAGACAGTTGCCCGCCCCTGACGACTGCAGCACCCTCCCTGACTGGCAATAGAGAAACACAGCTTGACACCCTGGAGATGATGCCAACACATCCCTCCCTTTAACACACACAGCAGTCTGAGGGGATATCCCTTTAAGAATGTCCCAGGTGTGCATGTGCAGGAAAGAGGCTCTTCATCATCCTTGTCCACCCACTCCCACTGTTCTTCGTTAAGCACAAAATTCCCCATTTTTCTTCTCCTATATCCTTTATTCATTTTGCTCATTATTCCTCCTCTTCCACACTCTCTTCCTCTTCATCGTGGAATGGTACAATCCCTTGTAGTTCCTCGTTATGGGCAGCAGCTTCTTTCCAGTGCAGCAGTTGGCACTGTGCAGGGTTGGCATCGAGGAACTGGTTTTTGTCCCATACTCCCACCACAGTTGCATTTGGCTCTGGTTCAGACCTTCTGCTACTATTTTGTGTCCGCATTTACTACGCTTTTGAATGGCTTCTGGTGGCACCCGTGAATGCCTCCCCGTTTGCGTTTGGCATGGTGCCATCTCTGTTTCTGGTCTCTCCCTTGAGGGGATGCCATCGCCAAAACATTTAAGGCATCCGAAATGTTCTGCTCACCGTATGGAGGTTTCTGTTTGCAAACGTGTGTGTTATGTTGGCTTGGCGGCGTGCCATCTTTCTCCCCGTGCCCTCGCCGCCCCCTGAAAAGATGCCATCACAGAATCGCTGGCAACCGTTGCCTGGGCACCTCTTCTTGGCTTTGTCCAAGCAAACAAACGGCGATTAGCAGCAAATCCTCAGAGGTGAGTCCCCTTGTCTTTGACTAAGACAGTCCTCTGCCGACCTCTTTGATCGCTTCGGGTATGCCCCGACTGCAGGCTGGCATGGTGCCCGCTGGCTGGCACGCGGTGGCTGGCATCGAAAGAGAGAAGTGTCGAAAAATGAATGAAATGCAGAATTTTCCGCAGACATTTTTCTCCGTATGATCAATGGTCATCATCGAGTTACACATTACAATTTCATATTTTCGTCCATTTCTCTCCACAACATCCTTCTATGCTTCTCTTCATCCATCTACATCTGAGTCATCCCATGTCTGCTGGCATCTTGCTCACTTCTATGCTCTGCTGTCCTCTGGTATTTTCTACATCTTCTTCTTCTCTGCCCGCTCCGTGGTTCGTTTCGCCCCATTGTGCCTGTGCCAAGGTGGCACCATGCTAGCAGTATGGAAGTCTGTTTCTCTTCCTCTTCCATTCTTATTCTCCTCGCCCCTTCGCCCATGCCCATGCCCGCCCCCGCTCAAGTCCTGACTGGATGGCACTGTGCCAACCTGCCACCGCCATCGCTCTCATTTGTAGCTCATCCCTCCGTTGCCCTTCCCCCTGTCTCTACATTTCCATCCCTCTCTCTTCCCCTCATCTCATTCATCCACTTTCTGAATCATTTACCCTCTCTATGTGTAAAAATGCTGTGTTTGTATATTTACACAACATCAGTTAATTAGCACGTGTACAACTTTTTATTTCTTAAATGCGCGCCGCAAATCATCTGTCTTTGCTGTCTTTGGGAGACTTTTTTTGGCACCTGAAGGAATGCTCTGAGTGACTAACCTGTAGGTAATTACCGCAGCAGTTACTTATTCCACCGAGACAAGAGGAGAAAGACGAAGAGAGCCCCGAGTTTGGATAAAGCTTGTGTTGTTTTAATTAACTTTTACCAACCCCCCATCACGTGTGCTTCGCTTCACATCTCTAAGCGCCTTGTGCAGGTTGTGCTCGTTAACACACGTACTATACAGCAATACGATTGGTCCCGTATATTACTAAAATCGATTGCATACCATTGACCTCACCCATTCTACTAAGATGACCCTTGCACCTTTGTTTTTGTTTTTTTCCCCCTGCTCTTTAAAATCTCTTGTGTCAGACAAAAGCTGCCAGTGGTGGTGGAGCTATTAAGCAAATACTCTCATTAGTACACAAAACATAATGAATATGTAAATGATGTGTGTAATTTATGCATGGGCTGAGAGACTTGTTCTCTTTTCAGCCCTCCATTGTATTCACTCTATTTATATCCCCTTTCCTTAAAACTTCACACTCTTACGCCAATTTTCCTCATTTCTTAGACCACATCCTGTGAATGAATCCTTAGGGGACTTCTCAGGGCCCCACTATTGTCTCTTTTATTTTGAGTTTTTTTTTTTTTGTTTTGGTTTTTTTTACACATTTCTCCTTGCCTTTAACCATGGTTTGTAGTTTCTAATAGTCTCTCAGAGTCTCTCTGTTCTTCTCTGTGTTTGCTTCGTTCTGCTCACAGCCTGTCCTCTCCAAAAACAAACCCTGCAGTGACGCATTAAACCAACAACTGAGTGTTTGAACAAGGTCTTTCTTCCAGGAATATGAATACTGAATAATCTATCCACTAAATCACATCCACCACTACACTGTGTTTTACGCTGTGTTTTCTCTTTGTCCCTCCGTGACTGTGTTGATCCTAATGTGTGGTCCAAACTGTGTGGTAAATTGAAGCGTGTCCGGATAGACGGTGAGTAGCCTTGCTCCCGTCTAGGATAAACACCTATAATACTCTGGCTCCCTTGGCAATCACCATAGCAACAAACCATGGTACCCACGTGAGTTGCATAATAAGATGTTCTCCAAGACCAAGGACCATAAAGCGGCGACAAACTAGACACCCGCGGCAATGAATGTGAATCAGAAAATAACCGTTGAAATGTCAAACTTCACCTCTGACTGCTTCCAGATCAATCTTTTCTATTTATCAATAGGGTTGCATCACACAACACACACACTCAGACACTCATGCACCTTCTCGCCGTCTCTCCAGACCTTAACAGGTGCTGATGAGCTGCAGTCAATGATTGTAATGAGCTATCGATCACCGTGGGAAAACAGAGGGACAGAGAGGGGTGAGGGAGGTAGGGGGAACCAGAGGACACACGCACACATAAACAGAGGGAGGTGGACTGCCGGGGAAAAAAAAAAAAACTTCAAATGAACTAAATGGAGACAAGCTACCTAAGACAGGGTATCAATACTTGCTTTAATCAAGTCCTTATCTCCTATTGTTTTGCTTAAAATAGAATATATGGGAAAGAGCTTTCTGCTAACACAGGTCGAAGGGAAGTGTTCAACTCCGAGCAGCTTCTGGACGGGCTGATCTGCTCAAGATGACCATGCAGACACGCTTGTCATGACCGAGTCCAGATGCCAGTGAATGGCACTGACGCAGTATCTCTATTTTCCTCTCTTTTTGTGCTGTGTGCATGGAGTGGAGGCAGACAGCTTTAGGGAAGGGGGAGGTGCGTTGTGTGTGTGTGTGTGTCGTGTGTGTTGGCTGGCGTTTCAGATAATGAAATGCAGCAGGGAACAAAGAGCTGGGGGCCCCTATTCTCTGTGCTGCAGCTTCATTTTCACTCCCGTCAGTCTATGATTCTTCCATACCCTCTTTCTTGTGTGCGTGTATGTGTGTGTGTGTTTATGTTTGTAGGAGCGGGTTTGTTGTGTGCACCACTGTCCCCTCCTCCTCCTGTTAGTATTCTGCATGGCAGATCCCCCTAATGTAATAACTGTGTCTGCATGTCTAATTTACAGCAGGAGAGAGTAAATAGCCTGTGGTTAATTACAGTACGTGTGTGTGTGTGTATGTGTGTGTGTGTCTATGCAAGTGTCTACATGCGCGTGGGTGTGTCAGAATGATTTATGAGTTGCAAATAGCTACACCAGTGGCCCGTTTCTCCTCACTTAGTTTTTAATCTGTCTTTTCATTAATTTTCCTGGAGACGTTATTATGGTTTTATAACAGTGTGCACGAGGATGCACATGTGAGTGCACGTATGTGTTAATGAGACAAAGGTGTGGACATTTTGCAAGGATCGAGGCTACCTGAGCATCTGAGCTGCGCTTGCCCTCTTTAGACTTCTCCATCTCCCTTCCTTCCTTTCCCTTTTTCTCTTTTCCGGTGCTTCATTCACCCTCTTCATTGAGAGCCACAATGAACACAGATCTTTATTGACAGTACACGGCAGAACATGGAAACAGCAGGTCAATCCGTTTAGCCCAAGGGCCGATACACCAATTCACCAATTTGTCAGTGTTAGTTTGAGAGAGAAAAGCAGCTAATCTCTCCTCTCTGCTCTCTATTGATCACACACTTAGACTCCACTTCTCTGTCTAAACACTATTGATTCTCTCTCTCTCTCAATCTCTTTCTCTCTCTCCCTCTCTTTCTGTCTTGCTCTCGCCACATACCACAGCTCTCAACACATCTCCCCTCCATATACTCTAACTTCTTCTCATATAAAAGCCTGAATAATTGAGACTGTATGCCCTTGTACATGAATCAGCCTGAGTCACAATTGAAATGAATACTCAAGAGCATTTTTAGCATGAACCAAATGAGTAATTTCAGTCATACAGTGTTATAAATGGACCTTATCAACAATGCAAAGCATCTTTGAGTTTGGTCCACAAGTGTCACATATTATTGTTCCCTGCTGCGTACATTCAAAAGCTTATGCATGGTCTAATTAAAAAAATCAATTACTTAGCAACCCCTCTACAGCTTGAATACAGACCATGATTAAAAATTCACTGCTGGGTACATTGTCTCCTGGCTTTGTTTTCCAGTCTCACATCACAGGGAGCACTTGAAAAGGACCACATTCCTGTCAAGATGAAGGCTACACAAAAATTAAAGAATCTTGTCAGCCCCCCCTCCTCATTTTTACATCAAATCAAATTGAACCAAAGATTTCTATTTGATTGGATTTAGCTTGTGAGGACCCTTGTCATGACACATTTTAGTTCAGACGTACTATTTGGCAGAGGAGTGATTACACTGGAGAGGAGAGGATGAAACAGACAGAGAGCGAGAGAGAGAGAGAGACAGAGAGCGAGAGAGAGAGACTTGTGGCAAAAAGAGAAATTCATGCAGTATTTATCATATCTATACCCCTCTACCTTAATATCGTATTAATGAAATGTAAACAGGGAATCCCAACTGTTTCTCAGTCAACAGCCAGCAGACACCCATAGGTTTCTCCGTCCTCCATGCATAGCTCTTATTTCTTAGACTTGTACACCCCCTACTGGTGGAATTAACCTATCGCAAACTTTTAGCTCTGCAGGTTACAAAACACAAACACATGGCTTGTGTAACTCAGCATCAGCTGTTTGGTAACATCAGCTGCTGAGGGTTCAGGACGTGGAGTGCGTTGTGTACTGAAAGCTCGACTTTAAGCCATGCACTAGACTTATTAGTATTATTCACAGCAGTTTTACAGTATTTAAGAGCTATAATTTATCGTCACCTTACACTTGAAGATGCCTCCTTCAGCAGCTGCTGGTACCGAGGATGGGAAAGTCTTGGTGAGGAAGATATTGAGGGAAGTGTTGGTGGGTCGAGAGGATCCAGAGGGGTTTTTCGCGATGTGTGTGTCCGTTTTGGGGCACCAGGAGACCCGATCACAGTTCATGTCCTTCATCCAGCCACTTTCCTCGGCCAACAGCACCCTGCACTCCGCCCTCACCTCCATCTACAAGGAATATTTCTCACAGGTAAGTGTGTTTGTGGCAGCACATTTCAATAAATGTGGTACAAAGTCGTTCAAAAATGCCAATGAAATGATTTAAACAAAAGAAAACAAACGTAAAAATACAATTATACACTTCAAGAATTAGCTAACGTTTAGGTTATACCGCACTTTATTTGTATATCGGATACTATCAAGTGTGTTTGAAACTTAAATGAAAACTAAAAGGAGGCAGAACAAAAGTATTTATGTATATAACGTCCGTCTGTTGTGTTTTACTTACCCATTTTAACTGCTTTCTTGTTCACTGCTGTTGGAAAAAGACTCCCAATTTTGTCAACATTGTGAGTGAAATCGCCATGGCTAACGTGTTAGCAAACAACGAATGTTAGCTTTGAAGTTAACTAAGTTAGCGTAAGTCGACGTCAGCAACAAAAGAGGAATATTGGTACATTTGAGTGCCACTTTCAGTGACATTTTAGCATTTTGTTTGTTTCCCATTTCCTGAGAGTAACACCTGACTCTTAGCAGGCTAAATTTGCAAATATCTCCATCAGTCTCCTCTTTACTGTAACTACTTTGCTCCCCGCCCGTGAGGTAACCGATGACAGGTAAAGCTAGCTGGTGCTAGCTGGTTAGCTCCATAGACCGTAGCAGCTGCCTAAATTACAGTGGTAGAAGAAGTAGTTAGATCCGTTACTATAGTAATAGCACTAATGTCTCCCTGTAAAAATACTCAGTCACAAGAAAATGTCCTACATTGATAGTGGTATAAGTAAGTACAATCAGGAAAGTGTACTTAAAGTATAAGAAGTAAAAGTATCCAATGCAGAAAAAATAAATACATAAAAAAACAAAACAAAAAAACCCAAAAACAAATCGCAAAACAAACCCACACGTACACAAATCACACACTAAAACCTCATAATTATATTTTTTTTTAAAAAAGGAGAAAACACCCAAATTTTTAAATAAGATGGGAAAACAGACCAGCCCTGTCAAAATTAAAAGATAAAAATAAAATAAAATAAAACCCCAAAATAATCTTAAAAAGCAAGAAAAAAAACATTTAAATTATAAACAAAATAGAAAATTGCATCCCCAAAACCTCAAAATTAAAAAAAAAAGAGTTTGCAATTGCTTATCTGTGAATAAATTGATTGATAAACCAAGTAAATGTTGCAGCTGTGCGTGTATCAGCTGTTTGGTAGTTTAATTCATATCAAAACATCACACTTTATATGCCATGTTTTGTAATGCAAAAATCATAGTTTGTAAAGTAACGACAGCTATCAGATAAATGATGTAGTAGTTTAAAAAGAACAATGTTTCCCTCTGAAATGTAATTGGGTAAGAGTATAAAGTAAAAATAAAACACTCAAGTACATGTATCTTGAATTCATGCTAAAGTACAGTACTTGAGTAAATGTACTTTGTTATATTCCACCTCTGCCAAATAGTGGCAATTTTTTTTTTCCTTCACAGACCTATTACAACATACCTGTACAATAAGTTAGGTTTAAAATGCTCAGCAAAAAGTTGAAACATACCAGAATCTCCTAATAAGAGGATTAATTATTTCTGATGAAGCAAAGAAAAAACTATTGTGAGCAGCAAAATTTCCTCTGGGGAGGTCTTATCAGCTTGAATAGTAAAAACACCTTTGTAGCTTTGCGTGTGGTGCATTAAGAAATTTCAAATGACACTGTTAACAGTAACCTTTTAAGTCCATTATAAAAAAGATAAATACAATCACAGTTATTTGTCACATGTGCGATCATATGCATTACCACATGTAGAAAATTCTCAGGTGCCATATCTAACTTAATCACCATAAGCAGTTATTATAACAGCGATAATAATGGATTGTCCTCATTAAATTGTAGACTGAGGATGATGAACTGGAACTTGCATTGGCGCTCTCTCTACTGGAAATGAAGGATCACAACAGTCAGGAGTCCCGACCACAGCAACCTGGAGACAGACTGAATCAAAGACGCTTTGTTCAACTGACCTCTGTATCTACACCTCAGGCCAGCAGCCTCAGGAAAGAAAACACCAACTCAGCACAGAGTGGACCCTGGGTAAAGATGAGCCCACCACATACAACCAAAGAAACTGAGCTTCAGAAAAGTACACATGTTGAAACACCAGGGACAAAGAATGTGTGTGTCTCTACACCATCTGGCTCATTTTCCAAGCAAGACACAGTCGAAAAACATGACCAAATGATAGACGAGGGAGATTTAAATCAGTCAGATAAACCAAAACGCTCTAAGAACAGGCGACAGCGGCGTAAAGGCACTGGTCAGCATGTTGTAGGTTTGCCCGTCTCTCCATCAGCAACACCACCGGTACTGCTGTGGTTCAGGAGGGATTTGCGACTCGGGGACAACCCTGCTCTCATCGGCTCATTGGAGGTTGGTGCACCAGTCATCCCTGTCTTCATCTGGAGCCCTGAAGAGGAGGAGGGACCTGGAGTCACAGTGGCTATGGGGGGAGCGTGTAAGTTTTTAAAAAGCAGTCTTAGTTACAGTGCAAGCAGGGGTCAACAGATTATCGGCCTGGTGGGTTATTGGGACCGATATTTAACATTTTGCCAATTATCTGTATCTTTGTTTTATGGTAATGATGGCTGATAAAATGAGTTAATTAAAAACTGCAAAAAAAGTGTCAGCATGGGAAGAACATTTACTTTGTAAAACCTCGGGGAGCTATTTTTATTCATTCCTTTTTTATTTCAATATTTCACTGACATTTATGAAAACAGTTGCAAGGAACTTGCTGTACGTGATGCTGAAAGTTTCGATAAAACATTTGCTGATGGCGTTTAAATTCTAAATTTTCACAAAAATATTTGCATTTTATTGTAAATGCAAATTGGTACCAAATATCGGTTATCCGTCTCATTATATACTGATAATCGGTATTGACCCTGAATAACCAGTATCTGTCGACCCCTACTTCTTTTATTGTAAATTCTGCATTTATTCAGTTGTTAGCCGTCGGCACAAACGTCAGTAAACTCAAACTTCATAGTGACTAAAGATTAATGGTATTTTCTACTTCTCTTCTGCTGTAATAGCTTCCATAAATATTACTTAACACTTAAAGCTTTGCTAATGTTAGCGTTTTCATTTTTGCACGAGTGAAATTGCTCTCTGCACATTTCTTGGGATAACTTTCCATTATTTATCATAAAGGCATTTAAACAAAGATTTGTGTTGGAGTTTGTTATATTCCAAATTCCAGATATTGACAGAAAGATTTTCATTTTTATTGTAAATGCATGTAAGTTAAAATATCGGTGAACGGTCTCATTAACTACTAATAATCGGTATCGGCCCTGAAAAACTAATATCAGTTCACCCCTAGTGCATTGCATCATTACCCTTAGCTTAACTTATTTCACAGCACAAAACCTTATTTATTTGTACAGTTGTTGTCCAAACACATCTTTTCTTTCCTTTTTTTAAACAGGTAAATACTGGCTTCATCAAGCCTTGTCTTGTTTCTCGTCATCTCTGGAGCGCATTGGCAGCCATCTTGTCTACCTCAAGGCAAACGGAGCTTCTCTGCGTACCCTAAAGGAGCTAGTAAAGGAGACAGGGGCTAGAACAGTCCTGACTAACGCTCTCTACGAGCCCTGGCTGAAGGAGAGGGATGATGTGGTGGTGTCAGCCCTTCAGAAAGATGGTGTTGAATGCAGGGTGTTCCACTCTTACTGTCTCAGAGACCCTTACTCTGTCAGCACGGAGGGTGTGGGACTCAGAGGTTAGTCACAGCCGAAAGAGTGTTGTGCCCTGAGCTTGCTTGAATATTTGAGTCAAATACTAACGCTTACAAGCTGACTGATAAGATGAAAAAATATTACGATGACCTGTGTTTTCGTCTCCTGATTTAGGAATAGGTTCAGTGTCCCACTTCATGAGCTGCTGCAGACAGAACCCAGGGTCTGCATCAGGGGTCCCCCTCGAACCTCCTGTATCTCTCCCAACACCTGCCCACTGGCCTCAGGGTGTCTCTTTGGACACATTAGACCTGGCACGCATGCCCCGCAGAAAGGATGGAACAACGGTCAGTATTCACAGCAGAGCTAAGCTGTAACACCCAAAATACAATCAAGATTACATCACAAAGTCCTCAATATCCTCTGTTGTTCATTTTGGCATTCAGATCGACTGGGCAGCAAACATCCGAAAGTCCTGGGATTTCAGTGAAGAAGGAGCTTGTGCCCGGCTAGAAGCCTTCCTGAATGATGGTAAGACACTTCACGTGCACATCGTCAACATACATTAGGTGTGTTTCCATTGCAGGAACTTGGGGTAAAACCGAGGAGGGAATAACCTCGTAGTCTGTCCTCTTAGTCTTTGTGTCCCCATTGCAGTGTCTGTCCCTAGAAGGACCCACTTGACTTTGGAGTTTAAATAATCCTTCTTCGTCTTCTGTTGGGTTTAAATAATGGCGCTTGCTTTGTCGATGACTTCTTCTGCCTTCAGTTATACCCAATCAGCACTGAGAAAACCCCAAGCCCCACCCAACAGTTTTTAAGAGCTGCATTGAAGTACCTACCCTGAGTCAGGGACTTGTTTCGTCCCCGTAAAAGTTCTCGAGTTCCTGCAGTGGAAATGTGCACAATGTGTTTTGAGGACTGTCAAAAGGTGTGACCTTGAATTAACAAAATCTCATGCTTCTCCCACATGTTCCAGGTGTGTATAGATATGAAAAAGAATCAGGCAGGGCAGACGCCCCCAATACCAGCTGTCTGTCTCCCTACCTTCACTTTGGGCAGATCAGCCCACGCTGGTTATTGTGGGATGCGAAAGGGGCACGCTGTCGATCCCCAAAGTTCCAGCGCAAACTGGCGTGGAGAGATTTGGCTTACTGGCAGCTGACGTTGTTTCCTGACCTCCCCTGGGAGTCCCTTAGACCTCCATACAAGGTAGAAACTAACTACAGACCTCTTGAAAACACACTGACATATCAGTGTTGCTCACAAATGCAAACAAAGAAATGTGTGAAGTTGACTTCACTTTCTTCATCAGCAGTTAAAATCCTTAATCACACAATGAAAAGCTACCTTTATTTAAAGCATTACTCATCCAGTGGTATTTGCAGGCTCTGCGGTGGAGCAGTAATCGCCACCACCTGAAGGCCTGGCAGAGAGGCAGAACTGGCTACCCTCTGGTGGATGCAGCAATGAGGCAGCTGTGGCTGACAGGCTGGATGAACAACTACATGAGACATGTGGTGGCGTCTTTTCTCATAGCATATCTCTATCTGCCCTGGCAAGAAGGCTATCGCTGGTTCCAGGTGAGACATGAATGCACGAAGGCACAAAACACATTTGAAAAATATAAAGCAGCAACCACACAGCATAATAGTAAATACTTCTTGCTGACTGTATCCAAACATTTACATGTGTTTAGGACACCCTAGTGGATGCAGATGTTGCCATCGATGCAATGATGTGGCAGAATGGAGGCATGTCTGGTCTGGATCACTGGAACTTTGTCATGCATCCAGTCGATGCAGCACTGACCTGCGACCCCTGCGGCAGCTATGTTAGGAAATGGTGTCCAGAACTTGCAGATCTGCCCGATGAGCTTATTCATAAACCCTGGAAATGTCCTGCATCCATGCTGCGACGCGCTGGTAAGGAAGTTACCAGAAGGTTCTGATTGAGTGTTAAGTTCTTAATATTTTTTACTTAAAATAATTTGCTCAGTCCAAAGAAATACGTCTTTGTTTTGAAACATTTCCTCGAGTATGCAGTTCCAAGTCATAACAAACAAATCTCATTTCCTTGCTACCTTCACTGTTTAGGTGTGGTGTTGGGCCAGACGTATCCTGAGAGAATAGTTACAGACCTGGAGGAGCGGAGGAGTCGATCTCTGCAAGATGTCGCTCATGTGCGGAAAGAGTTTGGACAGTATGTGGACAAGCGCACAGGCTGCGACTTGGTGCCTCTGCCCCCACGCCTGCTCTCTGAGACCCTGGGCTTATCACACAGGGATGGCGGTGTGGTGACAGAAGGGAAGCAGTTCCTGTTGCCCGTGATCACCCGCATGGAATTTAAACACCAGCTTGAAGATCCAGATGCAGATGCGGCCTCGAATCCCTACAATGCTGTCCTAAAAGGATACGTGAGCCGCAAGAGGGATGAGACCATTGCCTTCCTTAATGAGAGAGACTTTACTGCCAGCGTGATGTACGAAGGAGTTCAGAGAAAGGAGCAGCTGGAGAGCGATTATCGCAGAATGGAGGGACTTCCTCGGCCTCCTGCCCCTCGGGGCAGGGCCAGACGAACTCCGACAGCCAAGGACAGGTTTTCTGTAGTACCTGGTGGGGCGGTCGCCTCACTCAGGTGACCCAGAGATCTGTAAGTTTACAGGTTCAAAATGCCAGACAGTTACTAGCTGTAAAATGCACAAGTGAAAAATGTTACAGAACAAGTGCTAAGACGAGGCAAAAACAAAATCTAAACTCGACCCAAATACACGTGGATGGAGGGAGGACATTGTGATGTGGTTGAGACGAATTTCGCAGCAGGGTTGCAAAATCCTCCTAATATTATGTACATTAAGTATTCTGTGTAACCTCAGGTGTTTAATCAGCCTAGATGAAAAATATTGGTTCAGATCAGACAAAATACTTGATTTCAGTGCAGCTTTAAGGCCCAGTCTGTATTTTTGAAAACGCTAATCTGAGGAATTCATATAAAGTTTTTTAGCCTTAGTTTGTAGACTTAGTGATGTAAACAACATCAGGAACAATTGGCTGTTTGTGTGTTTCAAAATCATCATTCAAGTCAGAGGTGGTATCAGGCTCCAACACATTTTGTATTTTGATTCAAGGGCTACCTTGTGTTTTTACACTTGTATAGAGGATTTTACCTTAGGTTGGCAATATGTGAATATAGCTATGGATTGATAGTTTTTAACTGATTCAAATATCTAAATATGTAAATAGTGT
Source organism: Plectropomus leopardus (assembly GCF_026936395.1). Lineage (NCBI taxonomy): Eukaryota > Metazoa > Chordata > Actinopteri > Perciformes > Serranidae > Plectropomus > Plectropomus leopardus. Next base: position 9,393,609 of record NC_142182.1, read on the forward strand.
GTGTGTGTGTGTGTAGTTGGTTTAACTGAAACTGTTTTTAAGTTATGTAAATGTCTTAATTTGCAAAAAACATTTATCTAACATGATGCGCTGACATCATGTTGAGTATATTACCCGTTAATTACCAAAGATCTTTGTAGTCGAGAGTGAAACTACATGACATGAGGTAATTTTTAAAGTACGGTCCACTTTTATAATATGAAGTCATAACTTTGAGAAATAAAAAATGATTAAAAAAACCCCACAGTGTCAAAGGAAATGTTTATTCTCTAATTCACTGAGCCCATGTCTACAGTTTATCCATCATACATGCAGTGCAGACCAACATTATCATTAATACCATGAAGATCAAAGTGCTTTTTAGGTCTAACAAAGTTCTACAACAGAAATTCAAGTTGTCCTCTGACTGAAATGTGTAATCTGTTCTATTGCATCTCAGTCTCTTCTGCTCAGCGATTTGAGGCTGCAGCAACTCAACAGTGAATATTAAGTCAGTGCAGATTGACAGGTCCCCTACAGTCAGTCTTAAACAGTAGATAAAGGATTCCTAATGTTCACAGCTCTACAACACTGGCAGGTCAGCAATCTGGAGCTCTTGGGCTCCACTGGTGGGTGCTAAGTATAGCGTTGTAGCTGACACAGGCACAACTTGTGGATTTCCCTGCCAGCGGAGTTTGAAAAGGATAGAGGGAGCATAGTACTTATTAGGAGGTGTTGGGTTAGTCCTCGATGGAGCGGATGTATCTCTCATAGGCTGCTTCGTCCATTAGAGCGTCAAGCTCTGCAGGGTTGCCAATGGTCATCTTCATCAGCCAACCTATAGTGAAGGCGTTAAAATCAGGTTAAAATATGTATCAAGGATCATATCAGTGTTTCTGAATATTTGAGCTCAATTAGCACAGGTCACACTTTTCTGACATCACTGGCATCTTTTTAAAAAGCACTTTTTGTGCAAGCAGCCACTGGCTTCCATGTTTCAAGACAGCATCCAAATTTTTCAAACGCTTTGAGCCTGCTTGAGAGAACAATATGTTTGCCCCTTTTGTTGTCAGTTACATTGTCGATGAAGAGCTGTAATGAGTGAACTTACAAATTCTGCAGTGCATTATCATGCAGTGTTAATATAAGTCTGACAATAGAAAACAGCAGATAGTGTTCAGTGTGAGGAAATCCTTTATCACGTATATATCAAATTTTACGTGTCTAAATATATTTTCATTGTTGCTGTTTGGGGAGAAGGAAAAACATATGGATAAACTTTAAACACTGGTATGCAATGAAAAATGGTTGCCAGTAATTTTAAGTATTTGCAGTACAGAGAATGGGCTAAAATATGCAAAGTTATTGGTATACATCAGTATACAGAGTAAACGTGGTCACACTTGAAAGATGTAAAATGTGCTATAAATGTTAAATTTCTCAAACAAAAAGACTCCAGATAGTAAAAGGTACAAGATATTAATTTTCAAAACAGGCTTTTTTTCCTTAATCCCACAGTGGCTGCCCTCTGTTATGTTGCAATACTGCCATCTACTGGCGAAAAAATAAAAAAGCTTATGAGTAGTTCCCTTAAATCTCAAAGCCTTTTGCTGTGAATTCTAGTCACTTACCATCTTTATAGCAAGATTTGTTGACCAGACCCGGGTTGTCTGCCAGTAGTGTATTGACCGCTACAACTTCTCCAGTCAAGGGGGAATAGAGTTCACTGGCAGCCTTCACACTTTCCAGAGCTCCAAACTCATCTGTGACGTCAGAAACAAGTGCATTCACAATCAAGTTTGATAATTTAAGAAGCATCGCAACAACACAGAGGGTAAATATTGCCAAGTAACGCATGCCTAAATCAAGATATATTTATAGCATGATTTTAATAAATAAGTTTGCCAAAACACAGATGCTGCAAAATTGGTGTTAATTTCAGGGGAAAATTTAATTTCAAAACTTACAATATTTGTACCACCAGGAAAAGTTTTTGTTTATTAATCTGTGTTCCATAGTTTAACTATGGAACAGTTTAAATGTGGAGCACTTGTCGAGAAGGGACGGGATAAAATACATGTGTACTTCTTCTCACTTCTTTTGGAATGTGTAAACCAAGTCATCATGTAGTTAACAATTTCTTTTGCTTTATGTCTTTATTGCCTGTAATTATTGCTTTTTTGTCTGTCTGCTTGTTTGTGAATAATATCTCTATTTCCTTTTACATGTTTGAATAAATAAATAAACATATATTACTAGTATATGAGATGCATGCAAACAAGGCTTTTTTTCCCCATCATTTTAGGCTTGTGCTTTACAATTGTTAGTTTGAGCCACACTACTATGAAATTCATACCTTGCTGAGCCAGCTGTGTTCCCACCTCTGGCAGTCCACAGTAAACTACATCTCCCAGAGCCTCCTGCAGGAGGCAAAAAAACGAGGTCAAATATAGTAGGAAAAAATATTTACTTGTGCCTGTTTATTCAAACCTACAAAATGATAAAAACAACAACAGCAGCACACCATAACGATAGCAAAAGCAACAACATAATCGCATTTTCTTGCACAAAACAGCCATGCATGCAACATGAAGCAACAACGTTTAGCTTTCTAGCACAAATAGTCATGTACGCAAAGGGAAACACTGCCATATACTAAGCATAACATGCAGAGCAGCAATTGTTTGGCTTCATGCTCAAACAATAATAGAGGCCTAGATCTACTAAATTTGGATTTGTGCATATGAAATTTATTTTAAAGAATCATCAGATTAATAATCTAATATTCGCGGGTTTTACTGTTACGTGTATGAAACCAAACAAAACATTGTCTAGATTAAAATCAGGGTCAATATCATCAATAATATATCTGCTCGAGTCCTTCCACGCGCTTGTTTACGTCAGTGTGAGTGCGCGTGCGGTCAGGAAACTTACCTGCGCAAACTTGCTGATTCCGACAGTCCCAGTTCCGTCGTCTTCTACCCGGATCCATTCGTGTTTATCTGTGAATTTAAGCGCTGCGAAACAACACAACAAACTCAGAACACAACGAGCCTCCCAGTAGAGGAGTTTTAAGTTGTTTATAAAGCACGACAACCAGAAGACAAACAGACAAACACGCAGCTGCGCCGCTAGTTTCCATGCCCTTCTCTCGAGCTAACCTCTAGCTACCGAAAGTGTTAGCTAACATGCTACAACAAAACACAAACACAGGGGGATACCTGCACTTAATCGACTAGAGGTTGCTAGTGTTCTTCCAAAATAAGGGTTAGATGCCAGCCGCGAGGTTGGAAGTGTCGCCGAGCGGCTGATTAAAGGCAAAACTGTGAAAAAGTTGGAGGAGAAAGAGCGGAGTAGCCCACAGGCGGCCATCTTTGTCGCTTTCTTATGAGGGCATGGGTCGAGTTCTTCTTCGTGGATATTGGAGGCAGTAGCTCTCTGCTGCCTTCTACTGATCTTCTTCTTTGATTTTTGATGCCAACCAAACAGGCATCATGTGAGATGTAATTAGACTTTCCGGCCGCTTCCCCAAAATAATAATATTTTTTCACAAGTGCAGTTATCCTCCCTGTGCAATTAGTGTATATGTTTGTTTGTACATGTTTTTATTTTTATATAAATATTTTTTTAGACTGTTGAGTTGTTGGCACCTTGTAACTTTATGTTACTATTTTTTTACAGGAACTTTTACATTACTTTACTTTACTTTATTTATTTACTTCACTTATTTAAATCTCATGACACTTTCTACTTCTTTCCACACTTTAGAGGGGGATTTTGTACTTTTTACTCCAGGACTGTTGCACACAAACAATTTTAAAGTATAAAAGTTCAGCTTAATTAATTAATCTATCAATTAAGAAAATAATTTGCAACTATAATTGTATAAATCATTTTTCATGCAAAAAACATTTCATGGATCCAGCTTCTTATATATTCTGTATATTCCAGGATTTGCTGTTTTTTTCTTTTAATTATTTTTGATTTAATACTTGTTACTTTTACTTTTATTACTTAAATACGTTTCCCTGAAATCACATTTACATTGTTTAAGTTTATTTAACATCAATGTCACTACTGCAAAAGTTCCTCTTCTTACAACCTCCTTGCCAGAGTCTTTGCACACGGCACAATACCTGCCCGTATATAGTGTTTAGGGGGCGTTACCTGTGCTAACAGGGGATTTATCATGTAGTGGGATTCATTATTGAGCACATCTGGGTCACAGCAGATTTGGATTGTTAAGAACATTTGGTGCATCTGGAGCTGACTAATTATGTTTTTTCTCTTACCAGAAAATTAAGAGAAATTTACGAGAAAGTTGTTGCATGAGGCCCGAAGTCTACTCCACGTTACTGTGGAGGCCCTACGCAGCCATACATAAAGTTGTTCCAACATTTTTGTCATATTATTTAAAAGGAGTTTTAAAGTGTAAAACACACTAAATTACTCGTAACTAACAAATCTCCCAATTACGTGACCATTGTCTGTAATTCTCTCACTCCCCCACCATGTGTTATGTGCATTGCATTCCCAAAACACACAGCCCTACTTCGCCCTTCTATTCAGCCTAATCCTGCTTCTGTTCCAGAAACAGTCTGTGAGCAAAATCAACATCAGCTTCAGACTAAACAAGCTAAATTTATCACAGTGATAACTCTAATACTGCTTTGCTGTTATTTTTGCATCACGTTGCACTTAGACAACAAAGACTGTTTTTGGAAAGATAAGAAATCCACTCCAGCAGCACACACACGGAATAAAAGAAAATAAATAGAACGTGTGTGTTAAAATTATGTTTATTTAAAAGATTCTGGAGAACAAAGGGTTACGTTGTTAGAAATTTGCTTCCTCCCATCATCTCCTGGAGACCCATACACCAGCATTTTAAACCAGTAATGTTACTGTGTGATTTTTAAATAACCCCTACACGTGCGCTTTTACATCCAAAGTTATCACAGTTTCTTTGTGTAACCATTTTGGAATTTTTGTATGGTAATGGCTTCATATGTGAGTTTAATAGTTTTAAGGATAACTGCCATTTTAATACAAATGAACTGATTTAATTTATCTGTCTGCACATCTACAACTTCATTGTGAATAAAGACAAAATACTGCACTGACAAAGGAGCCACGCAGATATTCCAAAAACTACTAATCATTTATATCTTTAGTGACAGGTTGCCCTGCGCTTCCTATCAAGTTCAAAAATTACACAAAGACTGATTAGACAGGTCTCAAGGCTCATTCTTATTGACCACCATAACAAAAACTTAAATTATTTATTACGTAACACTTTTATTCATACAAAACAACAGAATATATAAAGAAAAGGTCACTCTCATGCCTGGGAGTTACACTATTGCTCAAAATTGCATTAGCTGAGGAAATGGCATGTTTGGAATTAAAAAAAATAAAATAAAATAAAATAAAGCAAATGTGAGTGTTTCACACAACCGTACACTCCCTTTGTCCTGTTCTGGCTTCATAAACTATGCTGTAAAACAACCTAAAATACAGAATGACTAAAAAGTGTCCTCCCCTATACCTGGGCTAAAAGCTACAAACATAAATAACAAAAGCACATTTTGTTTGGCTTTTACATTACACAGCTTCAAGAGTCCATCCAGTGTCCACTTTTCCTTATTTGATTCTGAAGAAAAAAAAAAAAAACCCAACCACGATAACAACATTGATAACAGTAAAGAGAAACGACAGCTTGCTGTGGAGAGAAGAGTGAAAACAGAAGGGGTGAAAACTCCCGTGTGTGTGTTTGGTTGTTTTCTCCATCAGAGCTCATTGGAAGCTTGCTCGCCTTCGTTAAAAAGGCGTTTTACATGTAACATGTCTGTGTTAGGTCCCTCCTGCGGGGGGTGCTGTGTGCTGCTGGATGGGTGTGAGGAGCAGAGGTGAGCACTGGCGGTCTGTGGCAGGCAGACAGAGGGGGGGTCTTTAAAGTCTGTAAAGTCTCTCTCCTCACTGCGGGAAAGGAACAGCTAGGGTCGGGAAAGCCAGGAAGTTCGTCTCGGACCACGGTCAGGTCGCCACCGTGCGCCACAGACAACACACTCTCTATTTTGTACACACACTCCTGACGTCTCCGTGCCCACAAACACGCGCACAGTCAGACCCAGACACCCCTGCTGGTTTTTAGGTGGTCCGTTCCTCCCCCTCGGTCTCCTGTTTGGTCCTGCGCAGGTTGCTCTTCATCTTCACAAACTCGGGGGTGTTCTCCTGCTCCTCCTCAATTTTCTGTTGCTCCAGTTCAAGCTGTAAGAAGGCGGATGTTGGCAAAGTCAGATAAAGTGGGGGACACTACAGGATTTGGGCTATTTTGCTTACATACATATATATATCAAATCAGTGAAAAGAAAACACCCAAAATGCACATTTACGTGTTCATTTTAGCTTATTTTTTTGTTTTGGAAATTTCTCATTTGCATGTTTAAACATAAAATTTCAGAAAACTTTTTATATAAAAAATAAAAATCTGAATGTAAGTAATCAACTGGGGAGGTTTCATGATGTTTATTAGTTATTTTCTTTTTTTCTTTATTTTTTTTTTGTTGCCCTTTATCTCCAGTGTGATTTTTGTTTTAAAAATGCAGGTCATTTTACAAAACATATTTTTAAGGGCCTTTTTCTAAAATGTATTTTCTTCCTCACACTCTTCGAGTCAGAATTCTCCACCGAAGCAGCAATTTAATGCACCCAAATTTCCATTTTTATTCCTATATATAATAATAGACAATAAATACGTCATCCATAGTGAGATTTATATAGTTTTATTCCTTAAAATGTGACAGAAATTGATTTTTTTATTGGCTGTTTTTTTCTGATTTATGTACTCATAAAAAGAGATAATTAAATTTCCTCTGTAAAAAACTTTAACTTTAATATGAAAACAAATTAATTATTTTTTTTAACCTGACTTTATCCAATGTTCAGGTTTTAGTGGTGGAAACGTATGCAAATCAATTCATATTTAATTATTCATTCATTATTTATATATTAAAACACAGTTTTGGAAAATTCTAATGTAATTAAACAGCTGGTGAAGTTTCATGTGATATCTGTTAGTTAAAAGTTTTACTCTGTTTCCCGTTAAACAAATGATGACAATCTGTTTCTTTAAGATGAATGTTGTTTCATTTCAAGGTCCAGTCAGTCAGTAACTTTGATTTTATTTTCTCTTGTGATCAGACAGTAAAAATGTGCATCCATAGGTGCTAAAGTGACAGTTTATACACATTCTGTCAATCATTTACCTGCTCTAGTTTCTGTTGTCTTTTCATGAGCTCTATCTCCAGGTCGCTCCTCTTCTTGTGGGCCTCCTGCTCCTCCTTCTGGGCCTTGAGAACTTGCTCCCTCTTTCTCTTCTCCAGAACTTTCTGCAGCTCAGGTTTGTTCTGAGGAGCCAGACCCCTGCGCACAATCAGAGAGACCGTGTGTTACTGAAGGAAAGCTCAATGAACAAGCTCTGATGACCCCGCAGAGCCCCACTCTGTGGTGGGAGGGAGATTAGCGTTCACATTCATGTGTAACAGATGATGACTGTGACCTCATTCTGGTTTGACGTGCAGATCTGTATTAAATGTTCCGGATTAAAAATTTCAGTTTTAGTTTTGATTTTGATCCTAATCACAGATTGTTCCACATTCACCAGTCTCTATATGTGAAGGCTGCCAACACTGAGAGTAGAAGGCTGAAACCAAGCGCATTTTTCTTCCGATTTTCAAAATACCAAAAAAAGCAAAACAAAAAACAATCTCAATCTTAAACTATCGAATGTATTCCTCACATGGAAGCTGTTTGGGGTGTTAAGTCACTGGGAAACCAGTGGGATTGTTATGCAACTGCCTCAGTCTGTGCAGCAAAATTCAGAAAGGGACATCTTCCTAAAGTGTGAGTGTGTCTTGCGAAGAAGAGCAAAAATACCAAATGTTACATAATGCTTCAAACTCCAAAATTACGAGAGAGGAGGGTGGGGGCTGTGGACGAGCCGTAGGAGACGGGGTGCTTAATACAGAGAGGGTTTAGAGTCTGCTCCGAGAAGCAGAAGCCAATAAACAGAAAGGTCCACAAAAGATTAGGGAGGCGCAATAAAGAAAAAAAAGAAAGAAAGAAAAAGACTTTCTTTAATAAAACAACACCAACAGAAAAAAGTGCCTCTCCAAAAAACAACCTACACTTACCAACACACATGCTCATGACAGAAGAAAGAATGAATGACAGAAGTAAAAAGCAGATAAAAGCTAAAGAAAGACAGAAAGACAACAGAAAGAAAAAAGGAAAGAAATCCATTCTCCATGCCCCTGATTAACTGATTAATTGAATTCAAAAACAATACTATCCTGAGAACTTTACTCTCCTCGTGGTTGCTCATTTTCCTCTCTCCATGTCAGCCTGAGTCTGCACAGACTGCGTCTGCTCCTCAAAGAAAAACACCTGACTGCAGTTCTGCAACATCTTAATTAAATGCATTATTAAATCCTGAAGATTGCATAACCGAGCTCACAGTGTTCCAATGAGTGGGAGTTAATTTACAACAAGGCACTACTTCATCTCAAGCCGCCTCTGCTGCAGATAAATGTCCCGGTGTGCCTAAAAGTGAGGGTCTTATGACAGCGTTTAAAAGCAGAGTGTAAAAGGTGCGATCTGTTCAGGCTGTACTATGCAGAACGAGAGGAGGGTCAAGGTCACTGAGAGCAGGAAGACAGCCTGTAAAGATGCCACCCTCCTTTCACTGTTGGAAACGTTTACATAATCACTGACCCTTCTCTCTGTGACCTCCCATGAGTGCACACCCTCTCGCAGACAGCGAAGAATGTGTGTTCGCACATCAATACCTCCATCTGCTCAAACACCTCACCATGCACGGTGCAAGTTCTGAAAATCCTCTGTATGTTTTATGTGTGTGTGTGTGTGTGTGTGTGTGTGTGTGTGTGCATGTGTGTAGGACGGGTCATCACAGCTAAGGTAGCCAAGGCAGAGAAAGGCCCTCAGCTAGAGACTGTTTTGTAATCTTGATTACATAACACATTTTTTTTCTCTTCACGCAGCCAATCCATCCATCCATGCATCCATCCACCCACCCCACCCCTCCCCTCTCTCATCAGCGTGACTAATCCACTATGCAGGCAGGCTTTCTATACTTTTAGTACACGACTGAAAGCCCAATCATAACAAGTATGTCTAAGACCCAGAGCTTTTTCTGTTGGGCCTGTAACCAGTGAACTGTAGTAAAAATGAACGAGCATTTACAGACCATAGCTTGCTTAATGCTAAATATGTGTATGTGCAGACCAAGCACTAATCAACAGATAAGACTGATGCTATCAAGCCTTCCATTAGAGAGGATAACTTACATATTAAAGTCTAAACTGCATATACTTGAGAATATATGGAGTCCCTGAACAAATTCTGTGAAGGATTTAGATCTATCACATAGTAAAGTGAATGAATAATTTTTGTCGACCATGCAATTTCTGATCTCTTGTGTAATTTATTTATTTATATTTAGCATTTCTTGCAATTATACTTATGAAAACAACTTCATTCCCACTGCTATAAACATGTTATAATAAAAGACTACCCATACATCTACATAAACGCTACACCACTTTGCACACAGTGGTTTATTTTGATCTTTATTCCGTCTAAATTATTGTATTAGGTATTTATTGTATTGGGTTTTTTTTAATACATGCTGTTTGTTTATTGCCCGAGTTTGTTTTGCACTGTATGATGAGTCCCATCTAAGATGATTTTATGTCACGACAGACAATAAAGTTTTCTGAATCTAAGTTATTGTATTTAATTTTGTATGGATTTTAATTGTTTTACAAACGAGGAGCATTCTTGTTTTTATTTTATATATTTATTTATTTATTGTTTTTCTTTCTTTATAAATATTTATCTATTTATTAAGCATTATTAAGATATATTTATATGTTATGTTATGGGTTATATGATTGCAAAAAGCTATATTCTACAGCATGAAAAATCTCAATAAAAACATTGTGCCAAAAAAGTATAAACCCCCCCCAAAGCCCACTACATTTATCTCACAGACTTCTCCTCATGCCCCGGGATATTCTCCGTCTAGACGATGAGAAACAATATCCTACAGTGTTTGTCATTTCTAATATTTTCATGACATTTTCCTCCAAGTGCCTCTTGATCCTGCCTGCCCTGGCTTCTCTCCGATCATTCATTAACTCTCTGTCTCCATTGCTGCGCACCTCACTCTTTGACCTGTTTAGGGACAGAGCATCGCTGCTGTGATATAACAGCTGTCAACAGCATGTGTGTTTACGTAGCTATTAATAGCTCAGGCACAAAGCCGCCACCACTGTTTGGTGAGAGAAAATACAAACATCAAGTGTCAAAAGGCTGATCACTGGTCCTTGTGTGCATGTGATGGATGCTCACATGGACTGCATGATACCTTGTGCTGTGTGATCTTAAAATCTTTAGCCAGACCAGGTTTGTCATGTACAGTGCATCTGCGTGACCTTTACATAACCAATTTCTGACACTTGGATGCACTTGGGGTTTTATATAATATCTCCCTATGAAAGTTTTATATCCCGAGCTTTACATAATACTGCTCCTGGAGGTTTTGGGGTGGACCAGTGAAGTTAACTTCGGTGACAAACTGCAGAAGCATCAGTGCAGTCTGCATGGATACAATCAGACCAATTACAGCAAAGCAGCAGCATGACCGTGTTAACTCATCCTCTATTAGCAAACTAAATGAACCTGGATCTGCACACACAAGTGTTCTCCCCGTCTATCCTGTTTTTGGATGGGGGCAAACTTGTTATAGTTTCCATAAGCAAACGTGAAGATGATGATGATATAGAAACTATTGGAAGAACAAAGAATTTTTATCATCGAATAAAATAAAATAAAATAAAATGAAAAATTACCTCTGCATAATGCAATTATGATTTTGAATTATTGATGCTTTAAGGCAATTTAGGACAAATATATATATATACACACACATATTACATACATATTTCTACCTGTCATTTCATCATGATTGAATTTGATTTAATATACTTTATTTGGAATATAAAAATAACTAACTAACTAACTAACTAAATAAATAAATAAAAATACTATGCATATGAAAAAATAGAATATAATAAAATACTTTTTTTTTGTTTTTAGATTTACCTCCATTCATAGGCTTGGAATATTTGTTGACTACTGATCTGATATTGTTTATGTGCTTTAAACTGTGATAAAACTCTGGGTTACTAACTGTGAGAAAAAAATGGACAAGAGGTTTCATCTCAACATCTGGCAGGAAGATATAAAATGGGACATCTTCTGCTAGAAAATCACAGCGTCCAACACTTCATTTCCCGCATTCTGGTGAATTTTTCTGCACCAATTTGTGTCTTTTCTGCATCAATTCATGCCAACTTATGGTATCCTCCTCTGCTACTTCAATGTTTTTCTTGGGGGGAATAAATGCATGTGTCACCCCCTAAAATCTACCTCTATGCCTGGGAGTAAATGTGTGTTTTTACCAGGAAACACATAAAGACAAGACAAAGTGAGAAAGGTGTTAAAGGTGCATTTTTCGTCTCCTGACCTCTTCTGGTTCATGAGCAGCTCTCGGTGCAGGTCCTGGTGGTTACGGGAGTTCTTTACTGGGTTGATCAGCTTCTTGGGTTTGATGAGCTCATCACAGTCTCCCTCCAGGTAGTCGGGCTCCGCCATGACACTCCTCCCTGGTGACAGCGACAGACCAGGGTCACACGGATCTGAATCGACACAAAACAAATAAAATGGACTTTCATTTAACCACTTTTTTCCAGTATGACACGGGTTTGGATGCAGCACTGGAGTGGTGACAGAAATCTTTAACTCTGTCTTGCAAAGGAACATTGTTCAAGGATCTATTTTTTTCTCCTTTGAAAGCGTGATATGAGCATCTGCCTGATCCTCTGGCACGAGCTCAGGGTTTCTGAATCGTCTCTATAGTGATGGAAGGACTCGGCGCCGGAATTACATAATTGTTCACACTGAGTGAAGAGGAACATTTCATCCCCCCGCCTGAGGCCATATGCTGCCATATAATGAAGAAATGAATCAGAGCAGGGAGTCAATTTCTTTCAGGCACATAGTTACGTAAACATTTCAGAAGTTGCTGATACATGAGTAACACAAAGGTTCAACCCATTGTTTTCCATGCCCTCAAATGAGTAATTCCTTTTTTTTCAGTTTAGTGATTTTTGTGAATAACATAAAGCACAACAAGTGTCAAATAAATTGTGCAATACAAGTGAGCAACGTGAAAACAAACAGCATCGAACAAGACAAGTGGGGTAACAATGGTACCATTAGACACCGAGGTTAGTTTGTGTGTGTGTGTGTGTGTGTGTGTGTGTGTAGGTGGATAATCTGTATGACAGATATCCAGAGGAGAGAGAGGAAAAGGGGGAGATAATACTGGGGACTTCTCTGGTAAAGTCCAAAGTTTGGAGATGTGGGGAGTAGATCTGCAGCTGGTCAGGAAAGCCATGGCAGAGAATTTTGTTGTTTGTGTTTTCTTTATCTCCGCTTTAGTCCTAATTTTTAACATTAGACTCTTTCCTCCTTCACCTGATCCTTGTAGTGCAAATGTGTGATTCCTACATATGACCCCCAAATGCGGGGAAGCTGCCTCAATGTGTTAAAAACCAAAGATATTCTGCATTTCACAAGAATTGTGAATACAGCATTTCTTCCATTTATGGAAATTTAACCAGCTTTTGTGTAAATCTACTGACCAAAGTGTCATGAATTAGGAAGTTACAAAGCTGAGAAATAACTGGGATACAGAGTACATACAATGATACGGAAAAACAGAGTCTGCACACTAGACTATGCTCCCATGAACATGCATTTGAAATATCTTTTGCATGACCTCATGTCCAGCACCAGCACCTCATGTTCATCGTCTGGATGTGTGTGCTTTCGCACATACACCACACCAAGTAACTTTTGTTGCAGCTAAGTGCCACTAATCCCCAGTCGATCTGCTCGATGAAAATATTTTCACTTTCATCACAACATGCTCCTTTTAATAGGGATGCAGGATAACATCGGCACGTCATCGGTACTGGCAGATATTGGCTTTTGAATGACATATCAATACCGGCCAATATGTTGAAGTATTTTTCTTATATTGCAAAATGAATGATTACTACGTCAGTTGAAAAGCATTGTATTTCATGTCTCCATCTGCTGGTGGGCCAACCCGATAAGAGTTTGCATAACATGATGTTAATTCCACTATATAAGAGACTTGGTGATCACAAAAATGAGGTGGGGCAAAAAATTGGATATATTGATATTGGCATTGGTTACCGGCATAAAATCCAGTATCCTTACCCTTTAAAATAATAATAATTTAAATTTCTTTTCAAATGAATACATCAGGAGATAAAAGTAACAATCTAAAAGAATTATATTTGACTTAAAAAAAAAAATTAAAAACATATTTAGCATATATACAAATAAAAAAGTGAAGTACTTCACTTTTACCTATTGTTAAAAAAAATGCACAAATTTCAATCTTGGCTTAACTCACCCTGCAGATGAGGAAAGACGGGGTATCTGAACATTGTCGCCATCTCTGCTATTTTGATCCACAACAGGGTTTTTTTTTCCAGAAAAAGCTACCGGAGCTCGTTGTCCTGTTTAACAGCACGTTGCTGAGCCTCACACAGGAGATGTGCTTTGTCCTACACAGCTGTCTCTGACTGAGCTGGTTGGAGTTCAAAGTCTGTTTTATAGCTACGCTCACACACACACACACACACACACACACACACGCATACACACACTCTCTCTCTCGCTCTTTCTCTCTCGGCTCCCTCCCTCACCTCCTACCTCCCACTCACATTCAGTGTACATCTTTATGTCAAGGGCATATTATAACAAATTTTCCCTAAATATTTTTCACTAATTAATGAATAATCTTGCTTGTCATTGTATGGAACTTCATGCTGTTTGTATGTTGTTGGTAAAATATTCCCATGTAGTGTTGGAGACAAAGGCTCTTTTAAAGTGGCTGGAAATTGATGTTAATGCACAAAATAAAATGAGATTACATAACACAGTCATGTGCATTCCCACTGTCTGAGGAATGACTCAGATTTATAAACGCTCACATTCTCAAAAAACTATGACTGAGTCTCTTCTGAGTACAACTGATGAGGACACAAAATATGGAGTGATGTTTTGGAGCCTGAGCGGGCCAATCACACCGCTGAGCGCTACCAAAGATGCCTCTCACTGCACGTGCTAGACACGGTGGTGGAGGAGCGTGTCCTCAGAATCAAAACACTCACTCAGAGGATATGTGTAATGAGTTAAAGACACCACTAGAGGTCGCTATTCTTGCATTCCAGAAACTAAACCGTGTCAGTTACATAACAAAGAACCCCTCAGATAAACATGGTCTGTGGCCGCACACTGCAGAACAAAGAGGGAGAAATGCCACATGATAAAATCTGATTGATGCATAAAGTGGAATATGTTGACAAATGAAAATACGGCCTTACCCAGTTGGTAGTGATCTACAGTCATGGTAATGGGTAATCCCCTCTAATCTGGGATTAGTAACCTTTTAAAAATCGTATTTACAAACTATTGTGGCCAACACACATCTTAAAATGTATACAGTATATATATATATATATATATAAATATGTATATAAAATCATCATTTTAACCCTTTCAGAACCCAGTTATGTTCCAAACACACAAACACACAAAATGTGATGATAGATTTCTACTCTAAACGCACTCAAATCATTAGATGTTTTCTTCTCTCTGTCCATTCCAATGGAAAAAAAGTCAATGGATAAATTGCCTAACAATAAAAACAATAATAAATGGTCTTAATTGACCTTTTTCAACAAAAAATGTGAGATTGTTTATTATTATTGAATAATGAAGTCATAAAAGTGAATAAAGTGATGCTTTAAAACACATTACATACAGATTTTTTTTATTGTTTTTGACTTAAAATATCCTTAATTTCTGAAGTATCACCTAAAAATAGTATGTGGAAAACCTCCAGAGATGAATATTCTGTGAACATAGTCAATAAGATGCGTCAAAAGATGGTTGTATTATTAGAAAATCAAATCAGAACACTATTATCCTATTCAAACTGAATTTCTCCTATTCATGTTGTGATGACACTCAGATCCATGATATTTTTTTAAAAATCCTGGATAAAAGCTGTAAATCTCTCATGTGATTTTTGACATGTTTAAGTATTATAACATCTCGTTTTCTTTAACATCTGCTTAAACACAAATTATGTATTTTAAATATATGATAAATAGACTGAAATGTGCCTTGTGCTTATTCTTTTCCTCATGATCAGCCACGTTTGTTGAAAACAGGGGACTTGGCTCCACTGCAGTCGACTTTAGATATGTTTGAACACTGTGATTGGCTTTTCGACATTTCATCAAATAAGTTTGTGCATTTAGGTTGAGTCCGGTGACAGTTATCATAGATCTAGACTTTCTATAAAAGTAATGGGATGGGTGAGGGATCTGCGTGGGTTAAGCAACAAGTTTAGGGTGAAGAATGGCAAAGGAAATACTAATCGATCTGTTCCTAAAAATAAAAACAAGACTCCACTTTAGTTAAGTGTTTTCAGCTCCATGCTGCATAACTACAATGTTGTTAGAAACACACCAGACACAGTGTGTTCAGTGACACAGGAACCCCAGGAAGACTAGCCTGGCGTTTGTGCGTCGGCTAATGGGGATCCTCAATAAACATAAACATAAACATAAACAGCCAGAACATGGCGACAGTGTTTGTGCATGCGAGATGGCAGAGGTGGGCAGAACAGCTTGTGGCTGTAATCAGGGGCTGCGTGAGAGCACACACGTGCTGTGTACATCAAAGGCGGTTTCTGTTAATGCCAGCAGTAGGGGGTAGAGGAACTTACAGACTGGCAGTGTTGTCAAAGTGTCCGTTAGCTTAACACATCTGCTCCTGCTTCCTCTGTGCCTCAAGCGAGAGGGGAAGTGACATAGGGAGTTCAAAAGGAACCTGCAACCTCAAATTGGAGCCCTGAAGCCTGTTAAATTCTGCTTTATCACTCGTGGCTCAGCGGGTTATGTTCATTGTCTCCACTGGTTTCACTCAAAAGCTGTATAGATAACATGTTTCACTATCAGTTAAAAATCCAACACCTTAGGAGCAATATACAGTAGATAATAGAGTTAACATGCTCCAATATCGGTCAGATAAACACCTGCATTTAAAGGTCCGGTGTGTGGGATTTCAGGGGATATATTGGCAGAAATAAAATAAAATAAAATAAAATAAAATAAAATAAAATAAATGTTTTCTTAAGTGTATAATCATCTAAAAATAAGAATCTGTGTTCTTGTTATTTTAGTTCGACCCCTTTCTATCTATAAATGGGGCGGGGTCCTTGTCCATTGACTCCGCCAAGTTTCTACAGGAGCCCAGAACGGACAAATCAAACACTGGCTCTACATAAGCCGATTATTTTTGTGTTTCTGCGTCTGCTACCAAAGTAAGCAGCCTCTCAGCGATGTGCCAAATTGGAGAAACACAGATTGTTAAAGTAAAACTGCTTCAATCAGTGTTTGTACTGGTGTAAATCACTGAGTCAGTTCAGCTCCAGTGAAAAATCTCCAGAAAGATGAACGCTGAAAGAAATCTAATCAAAAGTTTTAGCTCATTGCAATCGGCAACCCTCACTGCTAGACGCCACAAAATCTCCCTAATTCTTACACTCTGGACCTTTAATGCACAGTTTTGCCTCAAGATCTGTCCCTCTGCAGGTGTCTTGGTTTCATAACTACACACCACTGCAGCCACTTCAACACATACACCAGATTGTTTGTGTTAAAATCTGGAACATAGCACAACAAAAACATGTGCTATGGAAGCAAACCTCCAAGCATGTCAACGTGTGTCCCCGGACAGCACTTCCTGCCGTTCCTGGAAACCCATTAAAACAGATTATTGGTTGTGGAGGCAAACACACACAAAGACACTCATGAATGCTGTAATGAGCCTCCAAAAATGCCTGACTCTCCTGGATGTCTTGCAGAAAGGCCACAACAATCAGAAGATATCAAAAGAAAAGCATAAAGTCGGGGATCAAATGAGAAGAAAATTGGTGAAAACAATGGAAAGTAAAGGAGAAAAACTGGGTCAGAGCAGGACAGAGGAAAAAGGGGGCTGACGAGTCGAAGACGGCTTTCCTCTGTTTACTTCTCTCCCTGTCATCCTCATGATCGGTGTATGACTGTGATCTCATGTACTGCGAAATGTCACATTTTTGAATCAGTTCGCTACAGGAAATATCTCACCAATCATGTAAGAAAAATACCAAAATAAAGCGAATGCAGTAACACAGAGAGATAAATTCATATTTCTGTGCTGTCTGTAAAACTATTTCTGTCCTGTCTGTAAAACCTAAGTGCAATAAAAACTCTTTTTACGGTCTGTTTTTGGTCTCCAAAACATCTGAGCAAATTATCTGGCTGCTTTATTTAGCTGCTAAATGCTCCACTGTGTTAGCAGCTTGTTGCAAACTTTGTCTGTCCACCGTTTGGTGTCGGGGCAGGTAACATAAAGTGGGTTTATCTGAGTTTTTTTGCTACAAAATAGCTTCCTGCTGCCAAAACACCACTATAAAAAATGAATTATTATTATTATTATTAGGATGGAGAATGAGAATCAAAGTGGTTTCTGGCTGGAAAACAAAAACAATGAACTAAAAGACACAAAAACACTCCATCAAACTGAGATGAACTTTAGGGGTCGACTGCTTATCAGCCTGGCAGATTACTGTGTTTCATTTTAATGATAACCGATAAATTTAATTAAAAGGTGCAAAGAAAGTGTCAGCATGGGAGGAACTTTTGCATTTTTTATTGGAATTTTCACTCGACTTTATAAAAGAAGTTGGTGGGAACTTGATGTTGAAAGTTTCCATTTTGATTAAACATTTGCTAAAGGCATTTACACAAAGTTTGGGAGTTTTTGAAGTTTGTTATATTCCTAATTCTAAATACTGGCAGATAGATTTTCATTTTTATCGTAAATGCATATCTGTTCCAAATACCGGCAGTCGGTCTCATTAGCTACTAACAACTGTTATCTGTATCGGCCCTGAAAAAACAAAATATCGGTCTGCCTTTATTAAAGGTCGTCATTTCACTGTTGTGTATATATTGTTGTTTTTTTATATTCATTAGAGCCAGTTTGGGGCTGTTTTTTGAGGAGTGTATTCAAGTTGTTTAAAGTCTCTTCATTGGTCTCCATTGAAAGGCTTAAGATGTCAGTTGGCAGCAGCTCTTTCCTGTTCCTGAATGCTGTGTCACTAAATGCAGTGTGGGTGATGGCAGGTCTCCATGGCGACTTCGAGGCGAGGAAAGTTAAAGGGGGAAATTGAGAAATGAGTCCCTAATATGAATGCAAGTCTTTGTGCGTGCTCATATAGCAGCTCTGCCCGCAGTGATGCAATCAGTTGGCAGAGCGAGCGCAGGCACCCTTATCCATCAAAGATAAGTCATTCTCAGCTCGAATGCAACCTGCCACCGTGATACACTTCCAACCATACACAGTCACTACGGTAACCACGTTTATCAGACAACATTCAACCAATTACTTCCTTTTTTATAACTTTTTTACAATTTCTCAATAAAAAGAAAAGTCTGTGTTAGCATGATATGACTGGCATATTGTTAAAAAGGTGTATGTTTGCGGAAGCTATTTTCAGTTTTCAAGTTAAGTAATAAAATTAAATTAAAAAATGAATGAATAGAAATAACTCCCTGAGGTTTTACAAAGTAAAAGTTCCTCCCATGCTGACACTTTCTTTGCACTTTTTAATTAATTAATTTTCTCAGCAATCATCAAAATAAAACTCCGATACAGATATTTGGGAAAATGCCAAATATCGGCTTCAATAATCAGCCAAGTCGATCCTCTGTTGACCCCTACAGTACAAATTAAGCAACCAGATAATTTCCTCGTTTCCATGTTTTGGAGACCATAAACACAGACAAAAAACATTAAATACTGAACTTATGTTCTCCTGTTAGTAAATGTTCAAAACTCTTTACACTTGGCCTTTGCACAATTTCTAAGAAAACAAAAATCTATGCATGAAAAGCATCCTTCCTCGTCTAACCCAACAGAGAGCACAGATGGGCAGAAAGACTAATGATGGGGGATTGGTTTGGAGAACCCAAATTGGCCATTATCAGCGTTTCTCTTTCACTGCTGGGAAGCAGACAAAACAATACTGCAAATACCACAGGAAGGAGAAACAATTACAAAAAGTGGATTGTTACCAACAGGGAAAAGAAGAAGGAGGTCGATAACTTAATGTTCAGCCTCAGTGCTAAAAACGACTCTCATGAGTCGACAGCATCCTTCTTCCGGCTGTAGCCTCAAAATACGGGGAAAATGAAGGCGAGGAGAGCAGCTGGTGGCCTGCTTCACCATCTGACCCCACTGTCCTCCTCCAGGATACAGGCACAAACAGAGCAGAGCATCCTGAGCTCTGCAGAGTGGGGTTGGGCCGTTAACCGCGATTGGCTGTGAACACATGGCTGACCACACCCACTCCGACATGAGCGTGCCAGGATCTGTTTTCCACAGTATCCTGCACAAAAGGTGCACAGGAGTCAGGCTTATAATGAAGGGACTGATCAGCATTTTAGCATCCGGTTTGATGTATGCTGATCATGGACACATCAGACATGACAGACGTGACTTTCAAAAGAGCAGAGCCAATTCTGTGACCTATTTGTGGCTTTCATTGGAAACTTAAAAAACGATTACATGTAAATGATAACTAAACTAGACTCATTAAGCCCAAGATTTTGGCACTTGTATATTTTCTTGATATTAGCTGCAGTTCTGACAAGCTGACACACCAAAAGAAGCTCAACTAGATCTGTATATTAACCATACTCTGATTACAGATGCGTACATATGTGATGAAAAAAACAAAATCATCTGGCTTTACATGAGACTCACAGTATAACATCACAAAACACTGAAAAAGAATAACATTTCTTTAAACTTTATTCACAATGTTTTGTTCCCACACCTCCCTCTTGTCCCATATAGTTCCTCTTGTTCACAGTCTCTTTATCTTTCTGTTGGCCAGATCCTGTCTATTCCACTCACAGATGGGAGGTCCGCCCCTCAGGGGAAATTGCGTCATCAATACCCCTGAAGCAACCCCCACACCCCGTTCTTTCTCTCTCACACACACACACATGAACACACCCTTTCCCCCCCTTGCTGAGCGTTACAAGCCGGACAGATCTGAGTGTGCGTCTCCCAGCATTTCTGTTAATGAAGCGGCCATTCAGCCATAAATAGGGGCGGCTCCAATTAAAACACACAGATAGATGAGCTTTTAAGTGACAGATGTGGGGGGATGGGGGGGCAGGGATGTGTGTGTGAAAGAAAGTGACGGAGAAAGTGAAGGAGAAGAAGAGAGTTGGGGGCCTTGTGGTGACAATGAGCTCATTTCCCGGATAGGCCCTGCGTACATGCTCATTTACAAGGCACCCCCATGACGACACATAAATCATGGTGAGCAGCACAGTGACGAACGCATGCACGAAATTTCCGGAGCACAGAACTGAAAAATAGAAACACATTTTCCTGCCACTTGCATCTACTACAAAAACAAGTCTGTGTCAAAGTCAGGATCATACCCCCATCATTTGTTTTCAGTGCCTGTGTATATGTGTACGCAAAATAATGTGAGAGTAAGCTTCGGGGAAGACGCTTGAGCGCATGCCAAAAAAAGATGTAGCCAAATAAGATGAAAACAAAACTTGAACACAATGAACTAGTCAGAGCATAAACACGTTTCTGTCCGTGCACACTGCTATCAATAGTTTCTGTTTCAGCTGAGTTAAAAGCTCAAAATTATGTCTAAAGAAGCTGAAGATGAGTGTGTACATTTACTACAAAAACATTCAGAACATTTCGCTAAAGAGGGCTGAATTATGAGATGATCTGTGGGAGAAACAGACACAGAGTAAGAGGGAAACTCAAAAGTATGCTTGGGGGTTTGGGGGTTGAGATCTGTTTTGTATTTCCTGCCTCGGAGAGGGGGTCTGGAGAAGAGGAGCTGGGGAATTCTGGGGCCTCATCGTGTACTGACCTTACGAAAGCACCCGCCCATTCCCATAGTGTGATGATGTCACTGGGGAGACGCAGGGGTATGGGAATTTACAATCGGGGTTTTAGGGTTCATAAAACACAGATGCCCACCCCAGCACAAACACCCACACAATAAAACGAGTATACAACACATGGCACGTCATGTGAGGGAGGCGTGAACAGTTTGGCTCGAGCTGTGCAGTACTGTATGTGTGTTTAAGTACTCTGATGTCATTAAGGGAGTGCTAGGCGGCTCTATAGACTGTCCTGATGAAAAGTAAACACCCAGACTCATTACTTGCCCGGCAGCCAAGAGAAATGTTCATACAAAAACATTTGAATAACAGTGACTCTCCCTCTCGCTTAGCTCCCATCATCCCTCTGGATACTCAGTGTTTACTATAAAAACTTTTTTTCTGTCATCACTTGCAGTTTGAGTTATATTAATGACCTTTTGTTCCAGTCGCCCTGGACTGATAAATCCTCCGGGCTGATATTAGCTTTTTCAGGATAACTTGGTGTTGGCGCAAATACAGCATAAATATCTTTGCTATTTTTGCAGTCTTTTAAAAACAGTGATGCTGAAAACAAATCTAAACAACCCTTATCAAAAAAGTTATGGTTAATGTTATGTGCTTCCAAAGTAAGCCTAAATTTTGGAAATGGAAAAACGGCCTTTGACCTCTGACCTCCAGATATCTGAGTGAAAATAGGTTCTGTGGTACCTCTTTACAGACATGCCCACTTCGTGATAGTCCCATGCAGTTTTTTGATTCCTAATCAAGACATTCTGGTGAGAATTGCTTTACCTCGTCAATACAAACTGCAAAATAATGTAATTAAAACATGTGATTAAAGATATGCATTTTAAACCACTTAAATATAGCTTAAAAAAGCTTGTTATCAGGGTTTATGCTTAATAACGTTTTCTAACTAATCTCGGTCACTCTACATGGTCAGCAGTTAACAATAATACCAATACTTGTGATCAAAAATTTATATTTAGTATGGCAACTAACATCAAGTTTTCTTACCACTGACCAAACACTGACATAATTTCTGTCAGCCATGTTTATGCATTTATGATGTCAAGTTGGCAACTTGTGCGAATTTTCTCAGTGGGAAAGTCGTCATTCTGATTATTCCGTCATCACATAACCTCAGCATAAAACCCAGCAACAGGGACCTACACTGCAATGGAGACACAAAGGCTGAAAGGACCGACTACAAGGCCGTTTCTGTAAATGTTCCTGCCTCATGGTTCACGTCTATATTCTACGCAAATAAGTTCTTGTTCCTTATTTCAACAAAAGTGGAATAAACAGTTTACCCCAAGTTCCTGCAATGGAAACACACTCCATGTCTATATTCTACGCAAATAAGTCCTTGTTCCTTATTTTGAAAAAAAGTGAAGAATACAGTATGTTTATCACTTTTACAACTCTTACACGTATGTATGTTTCAGTGTGATTCTGGGGTCTGATGGGAATCACAGCGTTGTGATCTCTGCTTGGAGACGGACGTCTCGTTTGGCTGTAGTGCGTCAAATCTATGTTTTTCTTCCTGTCGTGCATCTGTGGGAAAACCACTGCGGCTGCGTTTGGTCTTATCTGACTATAATGCAAGTTTGACTGCATCCATATCTGGCTTTTAAGAGTTGATTGCAATACAAGCAAGCAGCCAGATCTGTTAGTGGACATACCTCCAACGTGTTGAGATGAAGAACTGACATTCTTATTGTTAACCCTTTGAAACCTGGATAGATATGAGTTTTCTTGTGCTGCATTCAGATGCCTTTCATGAACTTTTAGCAAATTGCTTTGATTTCTTTTGAAAGATAAAAAAAGGCAATAAGCAGGTTGGCAAGAAATGTTCTACAAATTGCCAAAAAAGTCAAAGAAAAATAACTTCAAAAAGAAGAGTAAATTACTAGAAAATTAACACACAAAAAATGCCTGGATTATTATAATTATATATTTATCTCACTATATATTTTAGCCTTTTTCGGGTCATTTCTTTGGTTTTTTTTTTCATATTTCTTTTTTTTTGTGTGTGCTAATTTTCAGGAAACGTTCTTGTAACTTTTACCAATGTTGTGCTATTTTTAGGTCATTTCTTTTAAAGTTGCTCAATGCCTTATTTAGTCAGGTTTCAAAGGGTTACAAAATGTTAAATATGACGTTACCTAGACGCTGATCATGTTAATCTGTGATCTCTCGCTTTGAATTTAAACATGTTGACGGTTTGTGTTCAGCGCTGACTGAAGTTATAAAAAGCGGTGGCTCGTGCACAGTCCTGTTGCTGCACGTTGTGAGCCCTGGGCTGAAGCTGATTACAGAGTGAATGGGGTGGATTGAAAAGGCACAGACACCACTTTTGAGTCACGCTGTCGGAATGTGATGAACCTGCAAAGTGATTATCACTTCAGGCGCACAACAGCATATACATGTAGGGGCACAGACTCTCACACAAACAGTCAGAGACCTATGTTCATTCACTGACATCTTTGAGTGACAGAAACATTTGGATGCACGCAACGTGCACTTTCCTTTAAAAGGTTAAAACCAAAGTGCTTACTCACACCAAATTCTGAACACATGTCCTGAATAATTGGTGCGGGAGGTACAGTTTGGGGTTACACCTGTCAGTCAAACACAAAAGGCTGCTCTATACTCTCTCACAGCTGACACTGACACATGGTCCTGTATGTATGTGTATAGGCCACATGAGAACAGGTGGACTGAGACAGACGCGCAGAATCTGGACGGTTTTGCGGCACAGACACACCCTAGAGAATTACAGACAGAGCACAAGCATGTAACATGTGGCTCCTCCTCCCTGGGATGTAAACATGTGCTCATATACTGCACATTCCTCACATGCATCACCCCCTTTAAATGTGGCGCCAATATCTGCCTCCTTAGTGGTGTAAAAGCCATATAGTTAAAAAGCTGCAGCCGTTATGTCTGGCTCAGCAGTGCGAAGTGCCGTTCACTCATAAAGGAGGAGTCTTTGTTATGGCTGTGCTGTCTGTTCCAGTTTCAGATTCAAAGCTTTGTGCTTTACTGCTGCTTTTTTCCTTATGGAGCGTTGTCACGCCCCTCCTCACCGTCTACTGGCTGAGCCCAGCTGGGAGCTCATTTCTCATTGGCTGGGGGGCACACCGGGGAGGATTTGGGAGGTTCTCCTTTGTTTACATGCTGGTAGAGAAAAACCCCAATAACAACTGTTACCTTGGGCAACCAGACAATCTACAGTTAGCCAGACAGACAGGCGCACAGGGATGCAAGCTGATCTTGCACGCACAAACATGTATAATGAGGTAACCAGGTGTCCGAAAGCAGCCAAAATGAGGAGTCTTTGTTCTCTCTGATTCTTTGCTTTATGCTTGACATGATTCAAAACATACAGCATTTACATGGAATGCATATTTTTAGTTGGGACAGTCCGCAATTATGTGGTTTCATTGTCTCGTGAAACTTTCCAAAGCTTGTATGGGGGTATACGTTCTGAGAGGCCTGTTGGCTTCAGGCTGCAGCAGAAGGAATGACTTTCTTATTACTTTGTTCCGTGGGCGTAAGTTCCTGTTTGCGTTTGTAATAAGACAGCATTATATATCTTGATACTGACTTACAAAGAGCTTAATCCAATTCATGCAGCCTACACTTCCAATCTCTCTATACTTTAGCCTAACAAGCTGCAACGAGGAAGGCATTTAGAGTCTGTGTGCGTGCTTTTGTGTGTATCATCCATCCTCCAAGAAAACGCAAAGTGGTCAGCACAGTAATGGTGCTTTATTGTGATTGAAGCTCGGGCATAACAGCAAAAAAATCAATGAGATTCTTTGAGAAGCTGAGTCGCGGTAGGTGTGTGCGTGTGTCTGTTTTAGCCTTTGGTGCGCAGATATATCTTTTCATAAATCAACATTGAGTCCTGAGCCTGCTCAAATACAAGTCAAGCCTCTGCATGTCTAACTTTCCGACACCCACCACCACCTATCACACACACACACACACACAAGATACAGGAACACAAACACACACACAAACCCCACCACACACTCCACATCAGCTCTCTATTAGGAAAGTCAATACTTGAATCGTGACATCATAATCTAAAACCATGGCAACAAAACCACAGCACTGTGTAAACATATCCTTTGTCCTGTTGTAGGATGTCTGTGATTGCATCACTTGTGTTTTCATTGCATCATCATATTTCATTCAGCCTGCACGAAAAGGGGCGGGATGCTTAGAAAAGCATCCAGTGTCTGTCAAAAACTGACAAAACAGATGTCAGCAACACTGCTAGAAAACAGATAAACAAAACCAGGGATTTGCTGTATTTACTGTCAGTCTAGATTAATATATTGAATGAATAAATGCCCACTAAAACCCAGATAAACAAAAGGGCTCTGCTTATTTCAGACTGTAACTGACTGAAATGTTTTGTTAGTGTTCAGGTCATCAGTGTTTCTTCTCAGGAAATGTTTAGTCAACACCCAGATACCTGATATCTTGTCTTGTCCTCAGTGTAGTTGATGAAGGAATTCACAATAGCCACACTCAACTAAATGACACCTGGTGTAAAAGTATATATATATATATATATATTTATATATATGGCCTAACTCTTAACAATTTACAAGTATGCTTGAATATATAAATATGGATGAATAAAAAACACTATTTAACACTATAAATTCCCCCTAATACATAAAACCTAGCCCAACTTCACAGGCTTGCCCTCACTCGCTCACACTTGCTCTCTCTCACTACTCACACTCTGGCATCAAAATGAGGCGCCGAAATCTGCATTATGATTCAGTCCAGTAGGTATCGGATGTATAGCAAGCGGTGCCATGTTGAAACCGGATTTCCATACTTAACCTCATGTAAAATAGCACGTAAAAGTCTTTTGTTTTTTGCCAAAGGTTAAAATTTTTTGTCATAAAAGTGACTGAGGCTAGTTTTGATGTTTGTAATGGCAGCGTTTGTTTCAGGCTGAGGTGGCCCACCTCCAATCTAACCCACATGGGGAAACCCTGGGTCCCGTCTACATATTCTTTGATTAAACATAGAGATGCTTTGATATCATTTTTTCCGTCCCAGTTCGCATTTTAATTCCTTAACTTGCAAATCAGCTGATACAGAATAATAAACCGAACCACTGCATTTTAAAAAAAGCAAAAAAAAAAACTCAACAGCTCTATCCTCCTAACCGCGGTTGTGAAATGCTATCATTGCTGTATCGCATGACTGAGGTTAAACCTTGTAAAACATAAACAAATGCATGCAGAGAATGAATTCCACAGAAATTTCTTTGGTAATCTAATTTGACATTTTGCTAATGGCTAAAGTTACACTATTTACCGGAAATCAGTTTGTTTTGGCTGCTCTAAAACATTAGTTGCCAGTGCCTGCACAGCGCAACTTGCTGTGTCGGCTACTGTTTTAGAGCAGCCAAGAAAAAGTGATTTTGGTTTACCTGGTAACGGATAGGGCTGTACCATAATATATCGTTCACAATAATACTGGTATAATTTTCAGTATGAATAATGTACACCGAGATAATGGCAATATTTGGACTGGTTGACATAATGACGCTATGCCGTTACGCACGGCAACAACAAGCACGACTAAAAGCAAAACTGCTTTTTCAAAAGGTACATCTTAAGTACATTTTAAGGTGTTTGGCAGCTGCTTAAATGTGTCATATGTGGTTAATTTATTTTGTTGTATTATTTACAGTTTATAAAGAAACTCAGTTGTTGCTGTTGTTTACAAACTACGGAAATGAGAGATAATTTCTGTTTAGTGTTTACTAAATATCTGTAGGCAAACTTTAACAGTAATTTTGCTGCAGTTGTTGTTCTGTTGTTTTTGAAATTAATGGTAAATATTTGTCAGTATTTTGTCATATCATGAAGAATATCGTTATCGCAAAAATACCCTGAAATATCGTGAAATTATTTTAGCGCCATATCGCCCAGCCCTAGTATCGAATCAGTGCATAAACTGCACTCGCCTATACCCATTTTAACATGTTAGTTTTTGAACAACTCTAATATTTACTTGTTTGTGTTACAACACCAATGTATTTGTATGGTTACATCAATACAAAATGGTACAGAAGTATTGCATAACACATTTTTAAACTCAAAAACAATACCCAGTCTACTAGGCTCACAATTTTAAATCATGAAAAAGGGAAAACTAAAACATTGCAGAAAGTATCCCAACTGGACAGAGTGGAGACAACTCCACTCTTACAGAGACCCACTGAAACCTCACTCTGGGTTTACATGGCTCATTACAGGGGAAAGATGTAAAAACATAAGCCACAAGGTAGTCTTTCACTGCTAGTGAATGAAATGTCTAGCGAGGGACTCTGATCATGAAACTCAAGAGCACAAACGCACAGTAACACAGTGTCTCGTGCAGTGTGGATCTAAAGGATCAGTGCGTTCTGCTGAGTAATGAAGATTTTGTGCCCACAGACAGACCAGCACGACTGTGGGAGATAATACTGTCAACACACATGTGGTTGCCAGCTACCCCTGAGTGGACACACACCCAATTCTGACCCAAATACCTTGCTTTTTTTGAGGTCAGGTTGAGTCCTTGGACATGGACTCAGATTCTATAAAGATACATCGGAGAAACCGCTAACAGGCACATGCCATTCAAGAGCGGAAACTCAGACATTTCATTCACATATTTAAATTCCTTTGAGTGCAATAATAATGAAGCACACGCACACACACACACACACACGCACACACAATGACAGCATCAGCTCTTACGGGAAACAGAAGACAGCAAAAGAGGCAGCGTAGAGGAGGGAAGGAGGGGGTTCAAAGATCAGAAAACAGATGTAAATCGTTTAGCAAACTCCCGTCTAAATGACTAACACATGTGTGAGAAACTTTCCCCTCCCTGCGTACGCGCACACACACACACACACACACACACACACTCCTGAAGGCTCTTCACCTTGAACGTATACCATTCATTCCACCTGCTTTTGTCACTTCTCTCACTCCAACACTTCTGATGAACCAAAGTTACTTCAGATATTAACGCTGCTCGGCCGTATTTGCCAGCCTGCAATTTCGCCTCCACCCAGCAAACACATACACACACACACACACACACACACACACACACACACACACACACACACTTAGGTTAAGTTTGTTTAACATCTTGTTAAAGTTTGACAGCACGTCTACAAAGTAATAGGGCACTGTAAAAAAAAAAGAGACGCCATAAGTTTGAGACTTTTTTTTCAAATTCCCACCTCTTCACATGAGGGTTGGTGTGTGAGCCTGATGACAGCACAGGCCAGTGTGTCAGCTCTGACTGAAGCCATGTGCTTTGACACAGGAGGCATTGCTCTGCTATTACACACTGTCTTACTCACACATGATGCATTCAGATACAGGTCATCCATGAAATATGGATTCTTCTGATGTTGTTTGTGAAAAAATGCCCCTTGTATGAAGAGTTGAGATTATCATCTGTAGGCTATGGTGACAAATGAGCCTATAACATAGCAAAAGAACAAAAGCAAGACTTGTGCTATGGCTACAGATGTGATTTTGGGATATATTTATAATCATTAAGCAGAATTGTGCACAGATATTGCCAAATGTAATATCACATGTGAGTAAATGCAACCATAACACCTTCTCTGAACACCTCAGACACACTAAAAATAAACAAACACTGTTTTTTTCTTCTACTATTGTCCTCCAAGAGCACAAAGTATCCAGTGCCGTGAATAGTATCATTGTACTCCAAAGTAAACGTTAACTGCAGTCTGTACATGCTGTACAACAACCTCAACGTGTTTGTTCTTCACTGTCCCGTCGGCTACAGTCATGCGCCGCAACAAAAGGAGACAATGAAACAAGAGTTTGTATTTTGCAATCTCATTCTCTCTCTCCTCAGTCTTTTCTTTTCCTCGTTACTTAACAGTTATTTAAAATCAAAAACCTGCTGCTTCTGCCGAGGGCAGCAGACAGAGCAGTCAGGACGTGCCGCTTTTGTTAGTGCGCTCGTGAAACAACCTCATGAAAAAAACACACACACACACCAGACACACACACACCTACCTCAAAGTCGACCCCGACGCGACTTCTCCCAACTCGAGTTAATATTTAAAATGACAAAGTGGTTCAGGCCACATCGGTGCGTCTCCGGTCACTTCTTAAAAGGCTCGAGGTGTGTCCGCGAGACTCTGCTTTTGAAAACTGCTCAATAGCTGAAGCACACACACACATTCAGTCAGGACCCATAGAAAATGTAAATTTAAGCTGGGTGGGAGGGATGGAGCGACGTCACGCGCGGACTCCTCCTCCTCCTCCTCTGCTCACTGAAGTAGATGAGAGGGGACTCCTCGAGCGCAGGGCGGGGCGTGGATGAGGGGGCGCGCGCGCCCACAAACACGCGCGCACAGTTTTTGTCATAAGCCCATGTCAGCTTTCCTGAGAAGTGTTAAAGCCCCGAGTGACGTTTTTTCCCGTAATAATAAAGTTTATTTTAAAGTTTTGTTTTTTTAAAAATCCCTTTCCCTAGCTTAATTTTGTTCAAAACCATGGAAAAAAGTCAGTGACTTAACAAGAAATGACCCAAAGAAGAAAGAAGAAAATTACCAGAAAATAGCAAAAATTAAAAGGACAAATTGAAACAAGAGAATGACCTGGGGGAAAAGGGCAGCAACAAAAACAACAACAACAACAACAACAATAATAATAATAATAATAATAATAATAATAATAATAATAATAATAATAATAATGATAATAATAATAATAATAATAATAATAACAGTAATTGCATTTACTTTTATTGGTGTGGATTGTTATTGTCATTAACTTATTGTTATTGTTGTAGTTGTTTCTATTTATATTTCTCATTATCTTCCTTTAATATGTTTTTGTCTCAGATGTCTTGTCTAATTCTACTTTAAATTTTGTCTGGCCATAGTTTGTCCTCTGCCTTGTTTGCCAAAGCACTTTGTAAACTCTGTTTTTAAAGGGTCTACATAACTAAGGTTGTTATCATTCTTGTTATTATTATTATTATTATTATTATTATTATTGTTGCTGTTGTTGTTGTTGTTGTTGTTGTTGTTGTCATATGTGACAAACTGGTAGGTGACATTTATTTTTGCTTTACCTGGACTTTTAAGGTTTTCCCTCTTCTCTGTCCCTCAAAGCAGCACAGTAAATGCACAAGGCTACACTATAAAAGTGTAACATGAAAAAGGTCTCTCCTCATGGAAAACCCACAGCTAGTTATCACACAGCTGCTTTTCTTCACAGCTCTACTGTGTTTTAACATCTCAGCTCATTTTTTGGGGTTTTCTGGCCCACAGCTTTTGGGTTGACTCTCATTGCTCTCATGACCAGCATCTCCAGCTGCAGCTGTTATCAGTCAGACAGCTCTGATAAACCTGCTGTTCATTCAGCACCAAACAGTAAGTCATAGTCTGCTTGATCATTCTCTACTTTGATTAAGACAGATCAGTCTGCTGTCTGTTATTGTCGCAGACTGAATATCCGAGGCATTCTTTGTGATGAAGAGTAATCTGCTTACTGATGAAGGGCCAGAGGAGCTGCTTATCCACCACCCTTCTGTTAAATCGGCTCACTGAAACCCCTAGTTTCATGGTGTTGGTTGTCCTGCTTATCTAAGGGGGCATAGATATCCTTCTTGACTGTAACTCTTTGGGTTCAATCTCTGTTGTATAAAGATCAAAGTTACTGAACAATTACTGGCGCAGGCTTCCTGGAAACGACCAGAAACAGAACAGAAAATGACCCAAGGGTTGGGTTTTGAAATCCAAACATGTGGGAGGAGGGGGCGTCTAAGAAGTAAAACATTCCTAAGGACCTTCTCATAATTTAGGAGAGGGGTGACTAAGAGTGTTGAGCTGAACAATAGGATGAGTCATGAGAGGGTCGCTTCTGACAGAGGGGACACTCCCTCCGGTGACCACCAAAGTCAGAGCTCCCGCCACGCGGGAAACAGATGTGTATGTCGTGTATGTAAGTGTGTGTGCATGTGGTTGTGTGAGAGAAAGAGAAAAAGTTGAATGAGAATATAGAGAGTAAGAGTGAGAGCCACAACTTTAGGTGGGTTTCCATTACAGATTTGCACAAAACTTAAATGATATTTTTGAAATGTTGGTAAAACACAACTGCAGGACAATTGTTGCCATTGAGTGATGTTGTTGTTCCAAGAGGCGTGGATGTTCAAAACATTAGCAGGTTTATTTCTATTGCAGCCATCACACTAGATGTCATCCAAGCGAAGGCGACATAGGCGTGTTATGTTAGTGATAATGGAAAGACAAGCCCCTTATCTGTGGAAGTGGACACACATGAGGGATTTCTGGATGGTGGTCGTCCACAATTTTACAAAGGAATTGTGAAGTTAAAACTTGCGGATGATATACTCAACTTTTGAAGAGTTATGTGATGCAATAACACCTCTTATCGCGCCTGCAGCATCATGCTGAGGGAGCAAGTTCCTACAGACAAGCGCAAAGCCACAGCATCATGTGACCTAAAAAGCCAAAAAGGGTTTCCATTGCAATGTGCGAAATATGACTTTTTCGAATTGCCTGCAATACCACCTCATGCAAGCGCAAGAACTTTTTTTGCGATAAAGTGGAAGGTTTTTTTTCCGAAATCAACATATTTACATTAGGCTTTTTTTATATTCACAATTTCAATTTGTGCAATTCATGGGGTTCATGGAAACCCCGGCTTATCACTAGTGTTATAGTTCACCTTCACCATGACATTTCACATGTATTTCTACAGCTTTTTCTTTTTTGTTTGTTTTTCGCCTTTATTTGACAGGATAGCTCTGGAGTGAAAGTGGGGAGAGAGAGGGGATGACATGCAGCAAAGGGGAGGAACTGAATCCACGGCTGCTGCAGCAAGGACACAGCCTTTGCACATGAGGCACCTGCTTTACTAGGTGTGTTATAGGACACCATACTTCTCTGTTTTTTTTCTACTTTAGACTGTTTAACTAAAGTAAACCCTTTCACTGCTATTTAAACCCAAGTTATGTTGAATTTAAAACCTCTGTACCAATATAGGAAGAAAGCACTTCCTCTCTGCTATGGCAATGTGCCTGTTTTAGTAAAGCAACTTCTGCTGTGATCAGTAGAGGTATTACATCTGTCAGTGGTTTCCGTTGAAGTTTTATACTTCTTCCTTCTATAAACCACAAGTGAGATGAAGAGATTGAGCAGGACAGTTATAGTGCTCGGAAACGCCCA
The DNA here is from genome assembly GCF_026936395.1 of Plectropomus leopardus. NCBI lineage: Eukaryota > Metazoa > Chordata > Actinopteri > Perciformes > Serranidae > Plectropomus > Plectropomus leopardus. The sequence continues at coordinate 9,426,105 of NC_142182.1, forward strand.
AATAGCGGTTTGAAAACGCTTTTTTAACTGCTCTAAGAGAGACAGAAAATTCAACTTAAAACTACTGTGTTCTTTACCACGTATACCTATGTTGTTTTTGTTATGCATTTACACAATGTGACTGACGGAGCTGTGTGGACATAAATAAAGGCTTATTGGATGAAGCGGACAGGTTTGACCCTGATGATCATGCTGTTACCTCATCCTGTGTGGACAGTAAATACGGGGTTTACTCGCTCGGCATCACTGCCTGGAAGCTTCACAGTCCCCTCCTCTCTGTCACACACTGCTGGAATCTAAAGTCTGATTTCTGGGACAGATGTTTCTCTTATCGTCTCAGCATTTCCCACCGTTTTTGTGTATACACGTGTGTATGTTGGTTTGCATGTGAGGCCCCTTGTTTTTTCTATGTCAGGCCTCCGAGGGCCTCCACTTTAAACAGGATATGACAGTTATCTGAAACTCTGGTGACGAAGAGGCCTTCCTGTGAGCAAGGGCAGGTCTCAGAACTGATAATAGTGAATCTCTGTTGAAAAAGGTTGGAGATATTGTTTTCTTGGCAAGACACAGAGGCTAACGTCGCCCTCGTTCCCTTATCAAAAAGCCTATGGGATTTTTCCATTGGATTCTGGATTATTGCAGAAAATAAGCTCTGTGGTAAACAAACATTTATGATACTTAAAGGTTTGGTTCAGCAAGATAATCTTGACAAATTCGCACCACTTTCAGGATTTTTGAAGCCTAAATGTAATCGGCAGAAGTATAAAGCTAATACTAGGCCATATAAACTACACTACGGTCGCGTCGCCGCTGCTACGAGGCTGTAAAGCGTGGTGACATTCAGTTGTCTCATTTAGCCACTTGTTGCGTTTTAAGACACATGAAAGCTTCAAAGTTTGTGAATGGGGTACTTACTGACGTATTTTATGTCATAGAACAAAACAAGTCTTTTAAGCTTCTGGACTGGCCTACAAACATCAACCCTAGGGCAATCTTTACTGATACAATATAATGTCAGCATAGAATGCACTACACAAAGACTAAACTGAGATAAATTTATCCGACAATTACTCCATTATGAGACAGTTGTCAGCTGGACAAATCTTTTTTTGGCTCTGTTCTCTCCTATATGATATTTGGTCAGATATTTGAAATGTTTTCCCAGATCTTTGGAAAATTCATTGAGCCTGACCTTCAGCTTGTACTTTTAGGATTTTATGGAAATGGAGACCAACGGCTTTGATGCTTGGGATGGTTGCAGAAAAAAAATCTTTTGGACTGGAAATCATCCACCCCTCTCTGATTCTGGAAATTACTAAATTAGATGGTTGTAATAATACAGATGTAGAGAATATGTTTTCATAGGGATAATTTGGCCAATAAGTTTACTAAAACATTCATTTACTATTTAAAAGGAAATACAATTGCAAATTGTAAGTATGCGTATAATGGCTTGAGGGCTTGGATCTGTGTCCTCTGAGAGATGTGTTTTTTTTTTGTTTTAATTATTTTTTATTTCCTTTCTTTTTTTATGGGGTTGTTCGCTACTTGCTTTCTGTTATACATAAGCTGTTTGTATGAACATGCTGGTTTTGTTAACTTTTAGTAAAACTGAAAAATAGAAAAATAAAATACTTAAAAAACGAATATACATATGTTAGGATTTGCACAAGTTGAAAGTATTCATTGCTATTGTGAGGAATGTAAAGCCACACTTAACCTTGCACCAGCACAGGAAAGGAGAGAATGGTAAATAATTGCCTGTAATTGTAGTGTACATAAACACCACCCTCGTGTGTGACCTACTTTGATGACTGGAGGTTTACACTAGTAGGACACCCACCATATGCTGAAGTATGTTCAAGAGCCCTTTGGTTAAATTTGAGATACTTGTTGAAATTACCACTCCTTCCTTTTTTTTTTTTACCACCGAACCACCATTTTCTTCTCTTTCTCGCTCGTCCCGAACAGACTTAATGCATTCTTTCCACTCTGTTTTCTCCCTCATGTCTGACCCAGCAGCAGTTTGGGAATATAACCTCAGTGCACTGGTGGAGAAACCACAAGATAAAACCCTGTGCTGAAGTAATATTCCACATCTATGACATGTGTTTTGAAAGATATTGCCAATTAGGTCACTGTGAGTGCATTACAAAGAGGGTGTGTGCAGACTGTTTGTGTAGCTTTAATGAAACTGACTGATTTTTTAATAAAATCTGGGCGACACTCCTGCTGTCAGCCTGTCTGTCTGTCTCTTCACCAGTTCTTGGGGTAACGTAATGCATTCTGCTTTTCCTGCCCGTCCCCTTTTTTCCCCCTGTGAGATTTCAGCCAAAGTTCAGCTAATTCAATCACTACTGGATGACTCACACCACAGTGTCCCTTTCTGCACAGATGCACAGACACACATAACACATGCACCATGATGCCAGACTGGATGAGGTTTGTGAGGTCAGTGCTGCGTCAGCCTCTCAGCGCACTCGTGAAATAATCTCTTGTTCCCTCATTACCCACTCTCCCTGTCTCTGTCTTTATCAGCTGCTGCACTGTCACGCTTTTTCATTCTCTATATTATATTATTATCTATTATGATATTTTGGGTCATTCACTTTTTTCTTGTCTGCACTGATGTCCCTTTTAAATTTCATCCCAATTCACTTGACATAAATATATAGCAGAGTCACATAAAAACATTAATTCATGTGGCAAATAAATCCCATTTTTAAGGCTGTAAGCGTTAAAGCATTAATCGAGATGCATTTAAGGTTAATAATTTATTATGTAAAATGTCAGCCGACATTCCCGTCTCTAAGCGGCTGTACCGAGCTGATTTTTAAAGGTGCCAGTTTAATTGAATTGCTGTTAAACAGTAAGTTAAAATATATTTCTGAAAACCAAGGCTGTCAGTGTTAACACATCTGTACATCACACAATCATTTTTAAAAAATGTTGTCAATTTCTGACTTGAGGAGGCTGTACCGGCCTAAGATTTAAAGCTGGAGTGATGATAGTAGTATCATTTAAACTAGAGGACTACTGAGCAGTCCAGTGGTACCAACCATGCAATGCTAGATTCTCAGTAAGGGGGCTGAATAACGCTCCAAATTTAGGCAAAATTTTGGCAATGGAAAAATGGCATTGCCATTTAACAGGGGTCCCTTGGCCTCTGACCTCAAGATATCTGAATGAAAATAGGTTCTGTAGGTACCCATAAGTCTCCTCTTTACAGATACGTCCAGTTTGTCCAATGCAGTTTTTTGCTTTCATTTGATTCCTAATCAAGACATCTGGTAAGAATTGCTTTTTCTTGTCAGTATGGACTACAAAATTGTTTTGTAATACAAAATAGCAGAATTTAAACAATGCATTAAAAAACGTGATTAATCACAAGTAAGTATAGAAATTCTGCAATTAATTGTGACTTAAAAACTTTATTGTTTGACAGCCCTACTCATTACACACATTAACACTTTTCCTTCATTGTAGTCCATTGTTGTTTATTAAATCAAAGATGGCATTAGACACGGTCTTGTTATTATTCATTATAGCTTTTCTTTTCCTTTTGTCTCTTTGTTACCACACATTCATACCAGCCATACGAGGCAAACTTGCACAACAAATTCCCTCTATTCAAAGGAAATACAATTCGCTCGAGCGTAGCAGATGAGAAAATTACATGCCATTTCCTTTATTTGCATGCCTGTGTGTGTCCGTGTTTGCATGTCATGCATGTCTTATGTTTGCATGTTATGCCACTGGGCACATGCAAAAACATCATGATTTAACTACAAGCATTGGATGTTGTCGCAGAGACTGTTATTACTGGTCAAGCCACCCAGATTTATCGAGCTTTACTGTACAGAGCCTTTCCACTTAGCCTAATGACTGCCAACAGGAATGACAGCAGATGGCTGTGTTACAGTACGCTGAAATATCCACAGAGTTGGACAAAAGTGCCCAATATACTTCTGTTTTTTCACTCAGACCACAGATACAGTTTTAATGTGTGTGGTGTATAAATTCTTGCTGGACACTTATGAATGGATACACCACACAAACTACAGTGTTCAAACTACTAAGAGCACTCACTTTTTTCACTGAAACACAAATAAAGTCATTCATTACTCATTGTACTATTTCTAAATGCGGGCATTATTCTTGGGAATGTGCACATATACAGTGCAAACAAACTCAAGTACTCGCTCACGGCACTGCCAAGAGCTAACAGGTTATGTGGATCTTTGTGTGCCACCCATACACTGTAAATATTGTCTGTAAAATTAACAGCGAAGCGCTGTAAAAACATGACATCATAAAACTGTAAATAGAAAAACAATGGTCAGTTTACAGTAATATTTTGTAAAGCACTGAACCAAACAAAACTGTTAATTTTAAAGTAAGAATATGTTGACATAATGACATTTCTTTATAGAATTTACAGTTTACGGTAGTCCAAACACAATAAACCTCAAATTAAATAAAGTACAATTCTGTAAAATTACACCATGACAGTGTTAAAATGGAGGTTTTTGTCAGGTAGATTTTTTTTAAAAAAAGGAAAACAAGTTACATTTTACAAATACATATGTTATGATTTACAGATAAATATGTAGCCTACAAATTGATTTTACAATGGATTTTAAAACATTTGAGTATAACATTTGAATGTTCCTTAAAAGTTGAACTGTTCACTGTAAAAATTGAATAACAAAATGTTTTTGGCATAAATAGTAGGACACTGACAAAAAAGGTTATTTTACCTGCCCATAACAGCTATTTAAGATAAAAAATATTAAGATTTTATGATGTGTAGATTTGTACTTATTAATTAAATTTAAGGGTTTTTACAAGAGGTGACTGCTGATGGAATTGCAGAAATTTTATTTTTGTCTTCCAAATGGATAGTGTCAACTTTATAGTAAAAAAATGTTGTAATTACAGCATTTCTACAGTTGAACTACAACAATTGTATAAAGTACAAGTTACAGGTTGTTCTGTAAAGTTGTTTTCATCTTTACAGTATTTTTACAGAATTCTGTAAAACCACGGCAGACATTTTTTTTTTTTTTTTTTGGTTAAAACAACAGAATCTTTTTTTTTTTTGCAGTGTCCAAGTTCATCATAAACTATGTTGAAACAAAACAGACACAGAGAATTAAGTTTGAAAGTGGGTGGTGAGCAGGCCTGGATAAACTCCTACAGGAGGCCCAGGAGACCAATGTGTCCCACTGTCTGTCCGTCCACTCTTCCGTCTGTCTCTGTTTGTGTGAATAAGCTGAATAAGCAGGATCTCCAGTACAGAGAGCAGGAAGGCCCTTCCAACAACACGCACACACAATATGACTGCAGGAAATCAAGGTCAGTGTGACAATTGTGCGTGTGTGTATTGGAGTGAGACACAGAGGAGGTTCTTTACTTACATTACCCCCTGGTGCATCATAATCTCTCCCATTTTATCCCCAGTGCAGGGGGGGACAAAAGTGTGCTTGTATTGTTTAAATATCTCTCACTGGAGGAAAGAGAGCCCAATTGTCAGGCTTTCTATGCTCTTTGTGTGGATATAACAACTCTTAGAGAACCTCATGTAGCAGATGTTCTCTTGTTTCTCTTTTAGTGTGTGCTGGTGGCACAGAGGCATAGTTAAAGACGTTAATCCTTTAAAAGCACCTTAAAATGTGCTGGGTTAGTAAAGCATTAATGGAAGTGTAGTTCAGGTTAACGTATTCTGCCTGTTGTTCCACCCTCGAACAGGAAGCGAGAGCCTGGTTTTATTACCGAAATACATGTGATGTACAGGTGATTCTTCAGCTGTCGTGATATTTGTGTCACCATCAGAAACAAGCACATTTCCTATTTTTAATTTTGGGTGACGATATAGGGTTGTCTGGGTACCAGGTAGTTTTGGGACCAAAACTGGCATCTGGGGCTTACAGGTGAACCCACCCATATGGGCAAATGGCAATGAGCCATTATTGAACCCGTGGATAATATTATTTAACACCCATTTTTCAGCTAATTTGTTACCCTACAAATGTTGGCTGGGACAAATTTAAGCAAAGCATTATTTTATATTGTGTATTTTGTGTTTATTTGATGCTAATGCCAAACAGACATTAGCAAGCTGAAATATCCTGAGTTTTTTTTAATGTATCAAAATGTAATTTCCACAACAGTCATATCCTGAGACCAAAATGGCCCAATGCCCTCAAAATACCTCATGGAGGGCATGGGATCTAAAGTCTCTACATTTGTATGTGTATGTGTATGTGTGTATGTGTGTATGTATATGTCTAATAGGGATGTCAAACAATTAATTCTTTAATTGCAATTAATCACATTTTTTAAATCACGTTTGTCAGAGCAGTTATGAAGTCCGTATTAACAAGGTAAAGAAATTCTTATCAGACTGTCTTGATTAGGAATCAAATGACCGCAAACATACTGCATGGGACTAACATAAAGTGGGCATGTCTGTAAAGGAGAGACTCATGGGTACCAACAGAACCCATTTTCATTCATATATCCTGAGGTCAGAGGTAAAAAATTTAGCCAAATTTAGTGTTATTCCACCCCCCTTACAGGGAAGCTAGCATGTCATGATTTTTACCATTGGATTCTTTATGTTTTATAATATACCAGTATTATCACTTAAGCTTTAAACTCATCCTGGTACAGCTTCTTACATACAGGAATGTCGGCTGGCAAATAATTCATTAAAAAACATTAATGTGTTAATTATTAACCTTAATCGCATCACAATTAACACTTAAACAATGACAAAAGCTCTAGTATATGTATATGTATATGCAAATGTATTTATGTGTGTGTGTGTATGTGTATCTCTTTGTAAAACTTTCAAAATCAGATTTTTGTTGCATCATATTTTCATATTGCCATTTTGAGGCTGTAGTTTAGTTTTTGCAGTGAACTGCATTATTATCTGAGCTGTTTTTATCTCCCAGCCCCCACCCTCCAAAATCCATTCTTTGTAATGTTATCACATGGGGTTAAATAACAAAGGACTCAGAGATTGACTGCAGATGGGGCAGCCTTGGGGTTGTGCATGCAAAGGTTTGTTACACATTCTCTCCTGTAGGTCTACTGACACACACTACAACACTCACACTATAGCCACACATGTAGACACACAATGTACACACTCAATCACATTATTAATCATCCACTCAACTCCATCCTTTTACCCATTTGTAGCCCTGAACCCCTCCCAGTGCTTTGCCCCAAGACTCATTGCCAAGGTAACCGCCAGCACTCAGCTCCTCCCAGACATCCTGGCAAGGTGAGTGAACACGCACTGCACACATACACACACAAAGTCATACACACTGAATGTCCGTCCTTTCCTCTGGATCCCTATTTACAACAGACAGACAAAGAAAAGTCTCCCTAATCGCTCATGAGCAGACAAGTTATGGAACAAAAATTCTTTCATGAAGACACGTTGACACATTGGGGGCACAACTGTGTGGCCCCGATCATTTCCTCACACGCAGAGTAATTCTTTTCACAAATATGTTCCTCTCCACATAAAAATCTAGCTTGTTTTTTCCATCAGCGAAGGACAGATTCAGCCAGAACTTTTTCCATGATCAAATCAGTGCCTGACAACTCCAGCATGCAAGAGCAGGAGGTGGAGAGGGGAGAGAAAGGAGGAGGAAGCTGGTGTTGTTTTCCGTACCTGATAACCCTCCATCCTCCCTACCGTCCGACCTGTCAGACGCCGTTTCCTGGAAGTCTGATTCCTGAGGGGAGTATGTGTGGGAAGTGAACACAAAGGGATACTGTCAGTCACTGTAAGGCCATCACTGAATAACAAACACATCAGTCTAATCGGAAAGTCACACATCAATAAGTACGTGTCTGCAGGAGGCCGAAAAAAGCAAGGTGTAATTATGGAGCAATAAACAGTTAAGGCCAAGAACCTTAACACAATGACCAATTTGAGATAAAAACACTGCTAGACAGAATATAACACTTATTGCAATTCATAATACCAAGAGGAGGTATATTCATTTTATAGACAGGCTGGTTATGTAAGCATTTATCCCCATATGAGAAACTAGCAGTAGAGACCAAAACCTTTTGTGCACCGGGCAGTAAACATGTTTGTTTCTGCTGTAAAGTTGGGCATTATAACATGGGAGGACGAAAGGATTGACTCGCTTCTGGAGCCTCAAATGGCCATTAGATGAACTGCAGTTTATGGCACTTCAGCAATGGCTTCATTTTCCAGCTCTGCAACTTGCTGCTAGATCACTAATGCCGACTCCTTTCACATTGTTTTCATATTATTTTAAACCTTGTTATTGTAAAAGTTAGTACTGTCAAACAAATAATTTTTCAAATCATGATTAATTGCAGAACTTGAATAGTTAATCATGATTAATCGCTTGTTTTCAATTCCATTATTTTGCATTACAGAACAGTTTTCCAAGTCCATATTTACATGGTGAAGCAATTCTTATCAGACTGTCTTGATTTGATCAAATGTCAGTAAAAACCTGCACACTGTAAAATCTGACAAGTTGATTTGACTTAAAATAATCTTGAAAACTGATTACCTTGAAAAAGGAATTTAAATGTAACTTTTAATCTTTATTTGTGTTCACTTTACATGTAACTGTTAAGGTGTAATTACTTAATATTGTTATACATTAAATCTTAAAGTTGTTGCAACTTAAAAGTGACAATTTAAAATATCTAATTCTTTCTAAGTGTTTGCAGCTTCAGTAAGCCAAGTTAGTCTTATTTAACTTGGTCATCATTGCCATTGATGAAGTGAGGAGATCTGTGAGTTTTCTTCACACATGGTTAAGAAAATACAAATACAACTGACTAGTTATCACCCGGCAGAATACAGATATACAGCACAGTAAACTTGGTTTACTACAGTTGCCAAAACTGATTTAAATAAACTTGTCATTTTTAATTTGCAATAACTTAATAAAATTTAGTAAATATAACAATATTTTAAGTAAGATTAACTATTAGATAAAAAGTAAACATAAATTAAGATTTATAGTTAAATTTACTTTAGATGCAAAGTGTAATGTAAACATGAATTAATACCAATAGACCGTTTCAAACATTACAACATAAACATCTGAAGTGGGTACAAGGGTATTTCCTGTTTGGGAGTTTGTTAACGCTGTAGTTGACAGGAAGTAAACAGGAACCAAAGCTGTTGCCACAGCAACGGAATATCAATGAAACACTTTATAGTTATGTTTACTTCCATTTTTCAAGGCAATCGGTTTTGTTCTGTTAAATTAAAGTCAGATTTTACAGTGTAGATGGCCACAGAAATTAACAACCAACAAACGGGAATTCAGAACTTATCACCCTTTTATCGACTGTTAAATGTTTGTATGCAACACAAAACGAAATTACAGACAGATACAGTCTGAAGCCAGCGCTGGGATGGACAGTGATTGTTGAAAAGGGAATGTTCATGTTCTTTGCGCGTCTTGTTCAAACCACCCACTCCATTTGCATAATAACAGTAATCTTTCACTTCTATGCGCGGCTCTGTATGTGCGTGTGTGTGAAGCAGAGTGATACTGAGGAATCTTTATGATTGTTAATAGTTGAACATTCTTTTATGAACCATATAATCATTGTTCCTGTGTTGTGCTGAATGCTCAGATATGAACAGAGTATCTGCTCTGGATATTGGAAGTGTCCCATAAACATGTCCGGCTTAAAAGGACAGGTCAGAGATAAATGCAGCAACAGTGTTATCACACACTGATAAGGACACGCTCACACAGGGATGTACGCGCACACAGATAAAGCCTCAGGGTTCAGGAGATCAAAGCTACATCTGTTGCTGTGCTGGATATCTTAACAAAGACACTAATGACTAAGTCAGAGGAGTAACACATTGTGGAAACTGGAATGGCACATAATAACCCAAAAGTCACTTTCTGTTAGTCATGCTCACACACTCCCACTCATTTCTCTCTCTGGACATACTGTATAGTCCTCTCACAATATGCCTGTCATTAACTGCCAGTATTTTCACATTCAGTCCCTTGAGCTCTTTAACAGAGGGGGCATTAATTAGCACCTCGAGGGGAGGAATCATTGAGGCTTTTTGGCTGTAATTTGTGAGGGGGTGGAGCGCTCTGAGGGTTAATGCACATGCTCAGATCATGCTTGTGCTTCACTGGATCAATTTTTTGATCCTGCTGTCAAGATCGCAGTTCAATGAGGATGCAACCCCAGGTGTTGCACATGCTTAGTATTTGCATTGCTAAAGTAAACATTGCAAAATCACTTTCCTGTTTCTACAGAAGGTGAAGAAAATATGTTGCGAAACACCGTTTTGCAACTCATTCTGATGCAGCACAATAATGGCCATGTTGGGGGAGGGCACGGTTGTGTACATTTATGGTGGGAGGTGTCTGCCATGTATTGTGCTGTTGGCCAATGAGCAGCAGTTGGCTTAATGTTTCAATTTCTTAGACCAAGCTTGTGTCCGACTGCCGCAGCATGTTTAATACTTTCACAGTACATTACTTAGCCTGTTTAGAGCCCAAAAATGATCCAAACACACACACACACACACACACACACACACAAACACACACATACACACACATACAGACAAAACAAACAAACAAATATTCTTATGATGAAATTCTTGCACCAAATGCACTCACAAATCATTAGCAAATAAATAAAATTAGGATATTTTATGTGTGGTTTTTTTTTGTATGATCCAATGGGCAAAGAATCTTAACACTGAAATTTCCAAAAAGTGAAAATTACAATAAATGGTCTCCACAGAGCTTTTTTTGGGGACAAAAATGTGATATTATATGTTTTTCATTCAACAATTAACTCACATCAATGAATAAAGTGATAGACAGTACATATATTGTATATAGATTTTTAATTTTGTCATTGTCACTCAAAAATATCCTCAATTTGTGAAGTATCTCCTTAAAATAGCGTGGGGAATACATCCAGAGATGAATATTCTTTTATCATAGTAAGATACAATAAATGCTTACTGTATCATTAGAAAATCAAATCTGAGCAGTATTTCCCTACATAATCCTAAACATTTTCCGCTGATCCACTGTCCATTTCAATAGATGGATATATTTAAAAAATCCTGAATAAAAGCTGTAAGTCTTTTATATGGTTTTTTGACACGTATAAGAATTATTACATGTGATGTTTACAAGTATGTATTTCAACAACATGATTTATAGACTAAAACTTGCCTTGCGCTTCCTCCTTTCCTCATGGTCTGCCATGCACGTTAAAAAAAGGGGTACAGCTGTACTGCAGTCCACTTTAGATGATGTGGAACACTGTGATTGGTTTACAGACATCCCAAATAAGTCTGTGCGTTTGGGTGGATAGTTATTATAGATCTAAACATCCTTGAAAAGTTATGTCCATAAGAATGGACAGAGGATCTGAATGGGTTAACTTGACCGTATCAAAAGTGACAATCTGGTCTAAAACAATCAACCCAACAGATGTTCTAACATCTGCTGATGAGATGTCTCCCACCGGATTAAGTAATCAGCAGTGTAAATTCCAGGATTCCTCCTAAAACTCGCCCCTCCTCCCTCTCATTCCTCGTCAGTTTCCACTGCTGATCTGCATTATTGATCAGAGTCACAGCATAATGTGTCATCCTCTTCCCAGAACAGGGAGGAAAACCTTTTTTTTTGTTAATTCTCTTTTTTTTTGACAAAAGTTTATGTAACAAAATATATATCAAAATGGACATAGTTTAATTTCCCCTGCTGTAAAAAAAATCCAAAATTGAACAGCTTTGTTTAATATGGGAGAGAAAAATCGTACACATAAAAAGCTCTGTAAATATGTCAGGAGGAGATTTGAGGAAAAAAATAGAAAAGCAGCCAGAATAAAACTGCATATTAAGGTCATTTATCCAATACCTCCACAAAATCTGGCTGTACAGGTCGTACATATTTCACCCACTTGGTCTATAGTTCAGTGAACACACTTTTCTGAAGGTGAGGAGAGAAAGTAAACTTTTCCATAAAATAAAAATAATTTACTATATCTATCCACTCCTGTATTGTGAGTTAAGGGAGTAACCTTGTGGGGGCTTTTTTTGCAAGCAGAATACCAAAATCATAGCAAAATACCAAACATATATCAGGGCGGTTTGCCTGAAACTTACAAGGGCAGATCAATATTGAAGAAAACTTGTGCAAAAAACATTGTGGTTGACCAGTTTTAGTCACGACTAAAGGGCACACTCTCACACACTCGGACAGAGATCATGTTGAACAGGAGCTCAGGACATGTTTCACTGACATCCTATCTGCAGTCACTGAGCACTCTGACCGCAAAGTTGGTGTGTTAGTGTGCATGTGTGTTTCTGAGCTTTGCATCCCATTGATAAGAAGATTTTGTAGCATCCTGGTGAGTCGTGAATGAATTAAATCCTGAGAGAAGGAGATCAGCCTCTCTGTGTATGAATAACTTCATTTGGGTTCTACACCCCCCTTGTGGTGATGTAATGTGTTGCATCAAATGTACAATTAACTACAGTAAACTGGTACTCCATATTTCATTTGCGTCGTGTCAAAATTATGCTGAATAACTATATTGATTATGATTTAATACATCAGCTAACCACATTCTTACTATACCTTGGGTTGTCTGATAATAATGGAGGGTCGGGGAATTTGAGGATATTTCAACTCCAGCTCAGGACTAAACTCCAGCTCATCCTCCTCTGAGCTCTGGGAGAGGCTTCGACAGGCCGGAGGTGGCTCAGAGCATGGGTCATTGTCTGCATCCTGCAGGTGGCAGATAGAGTTGGTACCATTTACTTTAATGGTTCTGGTGGAGTGGTGGGAGATGCAGCTGACTGTCCTCTGGGAGTGTTTGTGCTGCTGCTGCTGCTGCTGTGGGCTGCATGGTGAGGCTTCTGGTTGGGATACAACTGGGTCTTCTGCTTGGAGTCCGTGGTTGTTTGTGCTTCTTCTGGAGGTCCTTGGCTCCTGAGCAGGCGCTGGATCAGTGTTAACATCAGATGGATTACCAAAACAATGGCCCAGAGAGGAACAGGGTAGTCCATGCATGCTGGGGGACTCAGAAATGATAAAAAGTAAAAGTAAAGTGCTCTGACATCAGGGGTTTTCCAGTGAGTTGGGCCAGTTAGCCTGAAGTAGCTTCTTGTGCATCATCAAACACTGAGGTGGTGTATGAACAATAACTAGTAATTAATATACATCCTTTTCTTTAAGTGTCATAAATGCAAATGCATTACAAAAGAGTGAGCATACCGTTTCCACACTTGTGTAGGGAAAAATGAAATAGGTACATTATCATCCAGAGATAACATTCAGTTTGAACCAACGAATATCCTCTTTTGTTGTCCTCCATTTCACTGTGTCTTCTTATGTCATAGCAGCATATGTTGTCCAGTTGTCCAGCAGCAGCTGCATCAGTGAATCATCACTTTATCCCAGACTTGACCTTAAAAGTCCAGACTGCGTTGATCATTTCTCGGTCAGTAGGCCAATCCGTCATCACATCATTCTCTCTTTCTCTCACAGAAAAAAAGATTCCCAGCCAGGCTGCTTCAAAGTGGCTTTAACCACTCCTAACAGGTGAGGGTGAGTCTCTCTTCAGCCCTTCATCGTTCCCTCTCAGCCTGTATGTGTGTGTGAGCATCTCAGGGTTTTTGGGTGTGTGTTTGAGTTGCAGTGTGTCATTGCTGGGTGTCTAATTACTTGACCGGGTAGTCCCTGGTCTGTTGTGAGTTTGGAGGCAGGGGTTGGGCCACAGGGACTCTGGTTACCATCTGATTCAGGGTCAGTTACTAATACACTTGCCCTACACTTCTCTACTATTAATTAATGAACTCATCTGATCACGGAGCAGCTGCCTGGAGTGTAAAGGTTATTGGAGTGTTACAGATGGTTGAATATGAGAGTTCAAGTTACAGGCAAACACCGTAAGCGATAGGCCTCCGATGAGAAAGAGAAAGGAGGAGAGAGAGAGACCGACCTTCACACAGACTGGGCGAGATGGGAGAAACCCAGCTGCCCTTGGGTGACGGCTACTTAAATATTCATACAATCACATAAAGCAGACTTGCATCAGTACTTCACATATCTTTCACAGGACAAATCAAGCATAGTTTTTTATGGAAGAAATACAGAGAATCTTAGTGGTTGTTGAGTACAGCAGACACTGTTTCGGTATAGACCGTTATTGAGTAAATTGATTGAAAACACATGCCATGCCATTATACGTGCCATAAAACACAGCTGAGGGTCTGTGTGGTAGCAGGTGGGCTGCCAACAGCTTTTGAAAAAACAAGATCTCCATTGCAAACAACCAATTCATCATCCAAGCTTCATAATAAATAGTCTACCTTTAAACACACCCAGGAAGGACAATATATACGTAATACAACAGTATGTCTTGGGCATTAGAGATATGATTGATGGGGGTCACAGTCATGAAAGCCCTGCAGTTCAATAAAATAAAAAGGGTCTTTAAATCTATGCTTACAGGAGAATCAAATATCATGCACAACTGTTCTTAAAGATTATTTACAGGAATATTTTTAGTCCAACTCATACATAAGGTGACGTTCAAAGTTCAAATGCTGCCATTGTACAGTATATGATAAAATTAGGAGCAGTACTCCTGAAGCCATATTCACAAAGTTTCCTAGTATTAAGATTTCTAAAAAAGTTAGTTGGTTAGTAAGTGGCCCATTCCACATGGGATTACAAGACACCTTCACACAAGGCAGGCTCGACCCAATTTGGTGCCCTAGGCGCCCTAACCCTAACCCGCACCTCCGCACCCAATAACGACACATCACGTGCTCACACATAATGTAGGAACATGTCACTGTTTATTTATTTGTAATGTTAATATATATATTTTTTCTAGACAGAAAACACCACGTGAGGGCGTCATTGGGCATAGAAAATTATTATTTTATTATTATTTTCCCTCGAGGCCAAGGGGGACTGGCAGCGTGGCGGCGCCCCAGATGCCAGAAATAAAGTGATCACAGCACTACGCTGTTTCGCAACTGCAAAGATATCACAGAATAGCAGTGTGATGTGATTACACAAACAGCTCTGTCATAGTCTCATACTGAATACAGTTCATTTCATTTCCACTGGATGTCCACATCTTGTTGGCTCACAAAAAGGCATGTCTGTGACAACCAATCACATCTGTTAAAAGACTGCATCATATCTAGCAACGGGATCAACCACACCTTCTCCCTGTGATTAAATTTTCTTTCTCTTCTTTGGTCACAGTTGCTCTGAGAATTTTCCTAAATCAGTCCTATGGTAGGACTCTTTGCTAGAAATTATTAGGCTAAATTGGGAGCACCTTAAGAGTATTCTCAGAATATTTGTGAATATGGGCCCTGGTCAATGCAAGAAAAAGATGCAAGAAACCATAAAAAATACCTTCAACAAAGAAACATCCACAGCTAAAAACCCAGCTCCTAAAATGATAAGGAAAAATAAACTTTATGTAATTTTGCTTGAGATAAGTGACTTTATTGAGCTGAAATAAATGTAATTATTATATCAGGAAAGATATAAAACACTGTTGGTGCCCAGAAACAGTATGGTCCAGAAAAATGGTAGAATTTAAGCTAAATTTTGCACAAGAAAATCAGTATCTGAGAGGGTGAATTCTATCAGATTCCTCACTTAAAATGCCATCCTGTAATTACAAAAAAATCCCGTCTGTCAGAGTGTATCTATAAAGGGACGTCACATCGACAGTTTATGTAGCTCTGGTTTCAGGATCAGCACCTTGGACAGCGATTGTGACGATACACTTTAATTCATTATGTCATTAATTATCCACATGAGCTCGACAGGAAAGTAGATAGATTGTATTGACTATATGATTTGCTCTCTAACCAGATTATTATTACTACAAAATTTAGAAACACCTCTCGTTTTAATGCAACCCAATCATACGACAAGTTACATGCCCCAAAAGCTCACCACAAATTTCAATTAAAACTGTTTCTAAAACAGTCTGAAATAAAACATTGAAACCTTCATAAAAGTAGGATTTATTGTAGTGCTGTTGTATTGAGCTGTTTGAGTTTTTTTTAATGAGTGTACGTAAAACCAAAAGCAAAAACACAGCTCAAACTCTCAAATACAGTAATCTGCCCACTCAAATCTGTAACCCCACATTTGTACATTTGTATAACTTTTCATAATACACATGTACATGTGTATATGTATGTATTTGCATATGTATGTATACGTGTGTTTATGTGTGTATATATATGTATATATATATGTGTGTTTGTTATATTTAATTGCATTTTCTGCAAACTATGTTCCTTTACTACTTTGTTTTCTTATGTTGTGTGGTATTGTATTGTGAAGCACTTAGTAACTCTAGTTTATCATTCTTTTTCTTCTTCTTCTTCTTCTTCTTCTTATTATTATTATTATTAATAATATTATTATTATTATATTTTGGTCACATGGTGATGTGACCTTGTTGCACAACAAGCGACTTCTCCTGAACAGTGATCTGTTCCTGCTGGTTGGGAAAATTGTGGTACACTTTTTAAGGTCTGATAGTTGCAGGAGTCTTGTAGTTTTTGATGTTTTGTTTGAAGACACACTGGACACAACAACAATCACATCAAATAATGTTACTAATGTGGAGCAAAGATAGTTTAACTTAATGCATGCATTAAGACATGCAGTTAACTGATATGCTGGCAGACATACATGCAGGTTGTCTGCAGGCCCTGGAATAATAATATTATTAATAAAATATATTCTTGCTTTCATTTACTGAAGAGTAAATATAATTTAGGTAATAGACCTCAATCATAATCTCTGTCCTCTGAAGAGGTGTTCCAGTAAGCCTGTATGTAAACATTCACAATTTGTGTTTTCCCCTCTTGCTCATTAAAACAAGCTAAATCTGTTGTGAACACACAGCTCTGTGTCTCCCACATACTGTCTGTTTAGGCAGCTCTGTGTTGTGAGCCTAACACACCCTGACAAATTGAAACAGGGTGAGCTCATGAAATATGCAGGAGCTCTTTAGTCTCAGAACGTAAACAGAGATATAGTTTTCACAAACTATTTAGAAACTTAGAGGGGGTAGAGTTGCAAGAGTATTTAATACAAATACAAAGTGATGACTTTCTGTAATGCTTTGGAATATATGCATTGTTTGAGCTTGTTGAGTTTGAGGGTAGAACTTGAAGCTGTATAATATCATGCTCGTGCGATAGCAACCTAAAAGGAGTGATGGAAGAACTGCCGACATTTATACGGACCAATTAAGGATTTATTGGGATTTCCTTTAAGACATAGAACAATGGTGACTTACCACCTGACACTACTGAGGAACCACCACTGAACTACACTAAACAGGGTGTTCGATGTTTGAATACACCTTTTTTGAAAATGCTAACTATCTTAAACAGGAATTCTGGGAGGACCTCTCAATACACAGCTTACACCCATATTGTATTTACTGTACTTTGACTCAATGTAAAAATGAAGTATGTGGAAAACTTCCAGGGTTAGGGTTAGGGTTAGATATATCGTGAACATAATCAATAAAATGTATTATAAGCTTGTTGCATCATCAGAAAATCAAATCTGAACAGTGTCATATTTCCATATACATTTTATTTCTCCTATACATTTTCTGTTGAAATTCAGATTCACCGTCCATTCCAAAGGACCGTTATTTTTTAAAAAAATCCTGAATAAAAACTATAAATCTCATATGTGATTTTTGACATTTATAAGAAATATGATGTTTATTTTTAAAGCTGTTTTAACACGAATGATGTATTATAACAACATGATTTACAGACTGAGACTTACTCACACTTACTCCTTTCCTCACAGACATCTCATCAAATAAGTCTGTGCATTTGGGTGGAATTGAGTAACAATTAGCATAGAGTGGTATAAAACTGACTGCTCTAAAGCTACAGTTTCTCCTTTTCCACAGCATCAGGACCTGTGCTTTGCAGCTGAGTAAATTCTGCTCACTAAACATGACCTCCATAGATACAAATAAGTCATTTATGAAAATTATTCCATTCAGGCACGAAAATGCAAACTCAATATTCTCATTACAGGCAGACACAAACAGCTTATGTGATCTATTCTGCATTAATGATGACGGGTTGCAGAGATTGGCTGCCATCTGGCGGTCAGTGATGGGAACTGCAATGGTTGGAATTTAAAAACAAAACACTGCATCTTTAACTGAAGCTGTTTTAACATAAGGGCAAAATGCGGTTTGGTTATTTCAAAATGTATATTCACACTAGCCCAAACAAAACTGCAACAATGACCTCGATGGAGACAATCAGCTGGCCCTTAATGCTTTTTGATTCTATTGTATTTCTTCAAAACAAACACATAGATTAAAGATTATATTGCTACAATTTCTTCATTGTTTTGTCAGAGCCTTATAACTTTATTTCAATAATTTTATTGAAAAAATTGAAAAAAATACAACAATAAGGCAGGTAAATAAGGCAGGTAAACCATATTACCAAAGTATATGGGCATGAATCAGAATAGAAAGCTAATGAAAATGGAGGAAGGAATCGTCAGCTAAAATAAATAAAGGAAAAATAAATAAATAAAAAAATAAGATACTTCATGGAAAATACTACTAATAAAAATAAAATAAATATATATATATAATATATATATAATAAACAAATAATACAGAACAGAAGTAATTAGTCTTCATATAAAGGTAAACACATTATTTTCTACTCTCTGTTATTATATATTATGCAAATTTCTACACAGTTGAGCAGTTCATTTGAACATATAGATTTAATATATTTTAAGGATTTGCAGCACGACAAGAATTCATTGTAGAGAGCTTTAAAGTTGGGTGGTGTTTTCATGAATTTACTTTTGCGTATAGTGTATATTTTGCATATAGCATTTGGCCATAATGACAATTGTGTTAGTCGACAAAATGTTCTCGTCTTTCTCAGCTACATGATAAAAAAAATATTATTTTTTCCTGAACGACGTCACAGAAGCGTCAGAGCCGGTGGTTGAAGGCACGCACACACAGCTGCGTCAAGTTACCAGTTACAACCAGAAAAATAGAACACGTATTATATTTTGCCTTCAAAATAAAATTACACAATGAATAATCTTTGAAAAATGAGGCAATGAGCATACAGTTAAATAAAAACAAAATTCAGTCTTAACAACTAGGAAAAAATAAGCATTAAAAAATAAGTTTGTGACCAATTGTTAGCTCATACATGCGTCACGAGTTTTACTTTGAAAAACTAAACCTAAAGTACCCTTTTGGCTCTGCCCGGCTTGACGGTGATGAAGCAGCCCTGGAGCGCTCAGTCTGAGGATAATCGCAGGTAGTGAGGGTGGCGATCTGCCGACTAGGGGCGACAGAAGCAGGTGTCGATTTGTGTCCGACTCCAGCTTTAATCCAGCTCAGGTTTATAATACAATCATCCACCCAGGATCGTTGTTTTTTGTTCTCCTCCTCGATGATCCACGATGCGGTCCTCGGCTTGGTTCGTTGCCAATTGCGCTCTCATCCTCTGCACGCTCCGGTTGATTGACGGGGCCAAAGGACAGCGGCAGTGTAGCGAGGTGAGAGAAGCCACAGTCGATCGATATCATCTTGTTTCTCTGCATTTTATTGTGAATGAGCTCACCGACGGGGATTTGTGTAAATAAAATAAAAAACGCACCGATTGGGGTTGCTATAGCTGCACGCGCTGACAGTTGGTAATCCAGTATAACCACATCGAATACGATTAAAAATTGATGACACATTTCCGGGTAGATTTATTGTATGCTTTTTTTCCATATCATTTTCAGCAGGTTGAAAGGTGAATGCACCTTTAAATTGTAGCTGTTTTTGTTAAGATAATAAGTTTGAGCAAATCTCTGCTGAGGTCTGGTTCATGTTGAACTTCACCACTGGAGTGCTGTTTAAGGCTGTTATCAGTTTCCTGCATGGACCGGCCTTTCCTTCCCACTGGTCTGGCTCAGCTCAACACCTCCTCAGTCCAGGCTGGCAGCTCAGTCACACAGTCCCAAGATAGTGGAGCAACATTCCTTTAAATTATTGGCTCAATCTCTCTTTTCACACTGGTTAAGAGATTACTGCAGCTCTCCAGTGAAGGGCTGTGTGCTGCTAAATTTTGGGATAACTCAGTGTGACATCAGGGTTGATATTTTGGTTTAAAAGTAGAATACTGGGGGATATATGGGCAATATATATATATATATATATATATATATATATATATATATATATATATATATATGTGTGTGTGTGTGTGTGTGTGTGTGTGTATGTGTGTATATGTATATATATATATATATATATATATATATATATTATACCTTAGAATGAGCCATGTTTTTCATTTTTTTGTGTGTTTTATTTGATTTTCCAGGAATAGACAGATGACAGTTAATTATCCAATTATGCACACTTTCCTCTACCCACTCAAGCCCTTCATAACCACCCTCTACCCCGTGGCGCACATAATTAAAGAAAATGATAATAATAATTCTAATAATAGTTAGTTATAAGAGACAAAATAAACACATCTAAAAATAAATAAATAATGAAAAGGGAAAGAAAAAAAAACAGTTTTCAAAGATTTAATTGAAGTTTCATTTACATGTTGACATATGAAAGAAAAAACCAGTAACACAGGTCCAGCAGTGTACGATTAAGTGACAGAGTACTACCTAACCTAATAAATAAATAAAACAAGAAATAACTTAATACCTGAGGTTATATCTCATAGCTTTAACAAAAATCTGGAGATCATACGCTGTATGTACAGATGGACGACACGACCCCACTTACCCCCGCTATGCATAAGTGAAGCCAGAACATCCCGGATACGGCTGCTGCCGTCTTGCTCTGGTGATGTCATTCAGAGCCGGCGTCTGCGCAGTAGAGATTTGCGTGGTGGAGAAGTCTGATGAATTGCAGCGCCACTGAACGTGAGTCCTCGGATTAGCACACACAGCTGTCAATCAAGATGGAAAATCGCCTTTTTTGTGGAATTAAATAACTCATTAAAACCAAACTGATCATAAAAACGACCACTTGAACAAACATCATGAGAACGTTATGAGACGTACCTTAAGTTTCTACAATTCTCACTGCGAGATGGGACTAAATCTACTAAAAATTGGCACACTGCTCCTTTAAATCTCATGAAATGCATTCAGGAGCAGAGACTCAAATGCTGAATGATGGTCTGCGATGAGTATTGAAAGTGACCACAGCTCACAAGGTGATTTTACTGCAGCAGAATAAAAACCTATTCTTAGTGCAGATGTAATGTGAAATCTTTGAGTTTGGAAAGAAATTAAGCTTGATTTGGCCCCTATTTTCTCTTTATCTTCAGCGTGACTGAGCTCTATCTCCAGACCCTGCAGACACCAGTAAAAATCATTCCACACACAGCAGCCTGCATGTGCTGCGGTGTCAAAATCTGGTTTGGCTCAAGGAGCAACATTATGTAAACTGTCAGAAATTAGGCCACCCTCCTCTGTAGCAGGAAGATGGAGAGAAGCTCTGTGGAGGCGAGAACATCAAGCTCATCATGGTATTTACTCCAGACCACAGATTAAAAATGAGAAAATGTCTCGTGTTCATCCTGAAAATGTGAAAAGCTGCTGGTAAATTCCCTTCGCCTGCTGCCATCCCCCCTTTTCTCATCGCCATGGAGATGGTATGTTGTGTATCCAGGGCAGAAGAGTGGCTGTGGCTTGAGAGATAACACAGCGTAACAGGCGGGTCATGTTTTAAAAGCCCCGAGCAGCTGGATACGCAAGTTAATTTCAGTGCTGGTTGCTAATGCAGTATCATCAGCCATTCACTCTTCGATGCGTTCTCACTCAGACTGAGTGACTCAGGGCTCTGGTGTGGGTGGAGGCCTCTTGTGGTGTGATGTTTACTGACCTGGCCTACATTCGCTCATTGTTTGGGTCTAAGACTGTTAGGGCGACAGATCTCTAATGCAGATGTTTTGTGTGTGTGTATAATTGGCAGACGGACTACTACTATGAGTACACAGAGTGTGACAGCACAGGATCTCGGTGGAGAGTGGCCATCCCGCAGAGCCCCGGGGCCTGCACCGGACTACCAGAGCCAGTGCGCGGCACCGAGTGTAGTAAGTATGTGTGTGTGTGTGTGTGTGTGAGATAATAAAAGTTGTTGTGCATATCTCACCTTATCATTAGCCTGGAATTTCCACCACTACAACCTGACTGACCCTGTTTGGATAACCTCAGTCCTTATTTTTTAATTTTTTTTCACTAACTTTTGTTTTTAGCTGGTCTTTTAATTGTCTTGTTTTTTATAGTCCACTCACAGAGTTTATTAACATACTTTTAAGCCCTTCCTTGTAGTAACTTTATTTTGTGGTTGATTTTTTTTTGTCTTTCATATTGTTCTTTTGGAGTTGTATATTTTGATTTTGTATTTTTGTTCCATCCCGAGACAGAGATTTTTAATCACAAGAGTTTTTTCTGGTGAAATTAAGGTTTAATAAAATAAATAAATAAAAATTCTCCATGATACGCCTCTGGGCAAACAGATTTCCTTATACAGTGAAATAGGGGGCATGGCAGACAGCGAGCACGCTCCTGTCACTTTATAATGAGTGATTCACCAACATACGCACGGTGGTAAGAACAGAATCATCTGGTGTGCACGTGTCATGAGTTCAACGGTAGTTTTGCAAGTGCTCTTATTTAATGCGCAGAGTTTTAGTGTTTCTATGCATATATTAGTAAATGTGGTCCAATGTGAGGAGTGCCTATGGTTTGCATGTTTCCACATTTTACCATAAGTGTGTCATGCGGCGCAGGACTTAAACTGGTCTGTGCTTGGTCTCAGTCTTGAAACATGAAAGAAGGCAATGAGCAATGAAAGAAGAAATTACCAAAAATTTAAAAACTTCCAAGGAAATTACAAGAAATTTATTTTAAAAAATTTAAAAAAGATGTAAAATTAAAATTTAAATATAGGCTTAATTGTACGTAAAATTATAATAATCTTATAATATATTTTTAAATATAAAATCATGATCATTATAAATACATTTCCTCCTTAGATTTTTCCACCTAGACCTTTTCCCTCACTTTTAAAAAATAATTCTTTTGTAATTTGTGATTTTTTTTTTTTAACCAAAATGCTAATTGCCCCCCTCCCCCATGTTTTTGAAAGAAATTGCACCAATTTCCTCAAGGTTCAAAGGGTTAAATACTTGTGAAAAGTGTATGAAAAATAAAAGTGATGATGCTCCAGGTTTCACAGGGTTAAAACTTGTCCAAATTGAGCTTCTTACAAATGAATGAATAGACAAAGTTTGCAGTTTGGTTTGGTGGCAATGATTTAGTGAGTCACGGCGAGTGTTAAATTCCTGTCTTTGTTGAAGGGGGGGCTCCTCACAAACATCTCAGTTGTGGTGAATGGCGCCTTATCAACATGGAGCCAGGAAGACAGACTTTTATTGTGTAAAAGGACACCGGTGTTCTGTGAGGTGGTCATGCAAGTTTGTTCTTTGTTAGACCTTCTCAGAACAGGTTTTCCCTGCGCTGTCACAACACCATCTCACCAGTGGCTCGGCTCAGCTTATCATTGGTGAGATCTGTGTGCAATTAAAAGGTCACTCACACAGCAGGGTGCACGTGAATGGACAGTGAGACTTTAGATATTTTACAAATGAGTAAACTGCATCCAGTGAAAACTACTCTAATGATATTAATGGATCATTGTGAGATGAGAAGGCTTGTCCTGAGGAATGTTCCTCCCATATTTCTTGCAAACATCTGCATCTTCATGTTGCATACTTGGTAAAGGTTAAACTCTTAACACTTTTTGTTATTTTAAACTTTTTTTTTTGTTTCCTTCTTCCTGTTCAAACTTCTACATATATCACTGGAAGAACACCGGATACTTGTTTCCTCATATCTGTTAAACTATCTTGCATAAGCTGATGCCATCCATTATGCAGCATAATGCATTGCAAGAGACCTACTTAATACTGTCAGCAATTAATTATGTCACCATGAAAATGAGTGTCGCAGCAAACTGCCCTTAAATCAAATCACACCCACAAGCACCTTCTGCTGCACACATTTACACACACTACTTCCCCTTAGACAGTGTGCTACACAAAGCCTACCCACACACCCATTTAGCATTTTTTGCAAGGGTTGCTGTGAAGCACAGAGGCATCATAATTACATTTGACCAGCTCAGGTATGAGGAAAAGCTGGCACTGTCAAAACATTGGCAGATGCAGACAACGTGATGACTTAGTGTGGACAAAAAGCGCAGACAGACACAGTGTGTAACAGGATGTAAGGATTAAGATCAGCAGGGCTACATTATGCTGAATGCAGCAGTGATATGCATGAATATTTCTCTGTTATCCTCAGTCTGTGTGATTCTATAAAGTGTGTATGATTTTTGCAAAGACGGTTGGAAAAATGACTTAACCAATGTGATACTCTTCATCTTTCCTCCCCTCTGTGCCCGGTCTCTGTGTCCTCCAGCTTTCTCGTGCAAGGCGGGCGAGTTCCTCGAGATGTCGGCTCAGGAGTGTACCCAGTGTGCAGCAGGAAGCTACTCTCTCGGCAGCGGCATCCGCTTCGACCAGTGGGATTCAATGCCTGCTGGATTCAGTAGCCTGGCAACCTCGCTAGAAAACAGTCCACGCGGAGATGACGGGCTCACCTGCAACAGGTGTGTGAGTAGGACACGAGATAAACTAGAATTCAAATAGTTACGTTGTAAAATTAATTTTTTATCCTTTTTTTTCTTTTAGTTCATCCTGGGTGCCTCAAGGAAACTATCTTGAGTCCAACAGAGATGAATGCACAGTCTCTCTCATCTATGCTGTCCATCTGAAGAAACAGGGCTCGGTCATCTTTGAGTACCAGTATCCAGACAACAACCTGCTGTTCGAGTTCTTTGTGAGTTTATTTATTTATTTTAAACTTTTAGGGAAACTTTATCTATTCTTCTGATGGCCCTGACACACCAAGCTAATCACCAGCCGCTGGTCACTGTTGGGCTGTTTGGGGGTATCTGTCACCCTAGTCTTTGTGGGGTGTCTGGTTTGTCTAAGTGCATGCTGTGTGTGTGTTTTTTATACAGTTCAGTATATTTTTTCACAGTAGTTTTGTTAAAATCTAGTCGCCTTGGAAAAAAGTCAGTTTAACTGAGAAATGCAATTTCTTCATTTGAGCTGTTGTCAGTCTCTTCTGTGTGTTTGATCATCATGTGTCCAGTCCTGTCCATTTTGTTTTATTTCTATTTAAATTTTAACCTGTGCTGTCTTGGCCAGGTCTCCCCTGCTAAAGAAATTTCCATCTTAAGGGACTTTCTGGTTAAATAAATCAAGCAATTCAGTCATCATAAATGACCTGAAAACGTATTCTCATGTTAATACAATGGCGAAAAAATGTCCGATTTAGTTAAAAATAGCCCCAGATCATTGTCAGGGAGACCTCTAATGAGATGCATGCATCAAACAACATACTATACTGTGGGAATATAACGATAGCAGCATAATATAATAGCAGGAAAAGCCAATTCCAGAGCCCTGCTATTGTGCATGCTGCATGGCTCACTGACGTGGCTCACTGCTGAGGCCCTTAAATAGAACGGAGCATTAATTAATGTTATCAGTGGCACCTGTGCTTTTGTCCGCTATGGCAAGTCAAATGATGAGTCTCTTAATTAGTGCTTAATTAAAGGCAGATGTGCTGTAGAGATCAAGATTTGAAATTAATTGCATCTTGGTGATCTGTAATAAAGTTCGGATTTTAACATTTTTTAACATTTATTTTTTCATGATGACAGACAGATGCTTTCACAAACACACAGTTCCTCATAGAGATAAAAATTCACATCAATATTTGTTTTTTTACTGTGTCTATAATGAATAATGTAGTTATAAAGCACTACCATAAAAGAGGTGAGAGTTTCAGCTGATGATGATTTGTGTGTGTTTAGATCCAGAACGACCAGTGTCAGGAGCTGGATCAGTCTGCTGATACAAAGTGGCTCAAGCTCACCAATCATGGTGAATGGGCGACCCATACGGTAAGTGTTGCACGCTCTAAGATGAACAATAGCTGCGGAGGACACGTCTTTGGCAGCTGGCCTTGTTCTCTGGAAATTAAATGTGTTGAACTCAGATGGAACCGCAAGAAATGGGTGGGTACAAGCAGGAAGCCTGTTAGTAACACAGAGGAGGCTTGCATCACTTGTTGTTGTCTCCAGTAATTTTCCAGTCACACTGTAAAATGAGTTTCAGTCTTTGAACTGTGAGTAAAAATTGGCAAGTAGCTGTAATGTCGTGAGCAGTGTGTTTGTCCTCCTAAGAATATTTTAGAGCTTTTCTCCTTTAGCTAGAGGTCAGATTTAATTACATTAATATTTATATGGTACAAACGTGGTACAGTTTTCTTTAGATTTAATTAAACCAAGAAAATGTGTTCACAGTTTGATTGATTAAATGAAATTTAGCAGTTAAGTTTGCATAAGTAGCACATGTTATGGCTGCATAGTTTTTTGTAAGTTTAATGTACATGCTTTACACGATCAAATTAGTGACCTCATTGCATCAATGATTGGGGATAGGAATTGATACGATTTTACTGATACCATGCGATTATTGATTCTGTTTATTGGTCTGATTCATTATTCTCTTATTGATTCCTGATCAGTTTTGTGAATTGAGAAAAGTAGGCCTGCACAGGTTTTCAGTGTCAATACAACTGTTTTGACACAGTTCAGAAAACAGAGTGATGCATGTGGTGCTGCATGGCGCTAATGTCATTATGACTTTGGATATGTAAAGGATGTGCTGCTTGGTTTGGAAACAGTGGCACTCCTGCGTAGAGCGCCAAATACATTATGGTGGAATTTATGCCAGTAATGTATAGAAAGATGCTTTAGCATATTTCTGGTGTTTACCTTAAAATCATTTTTCAGACATTACAAGTAGCTGTAATGTCATTTTTTGTAGTGAAATGAAGCAACACTTTGGAACATTTCCTTCATCTACAAAGAGTCCTTCATGTTGCAGGTTTTCAGCACGATTTTGACATTATTGTTTTGCAATGTGCAACTGTCAGAAAAACATGCCGGCATCAATAAAAGGAATTGATGAGTTGCAGTTGAGTTTCTCAACTGGAACTGGTTCTTTATTCGCATCCCTCCCAATGATGCACTTTGAATTATTAAATTAAACCATCTGAAGTTGAACATTTTCCTTTAGTTATATAATGTAATTCTGATGTAAAATAAAGTGCTTTGTGTGCATATTTTGTTTTCAAAATATTCATCGTGCAACTTTGTGCTTTATTTCCATTTAAATTAAATGATCATATGCAGTGAGGGCTCAGTTCTCGCATCTGGGCTGGTCGTGGACAGTAATTTTAGGATGGCATGTCTCATTAATTGGAGTTACACAAACCACAGCCAGACTGTTTGTCTATGCTGCTCTCTGCTGTGTTCCTGCCACAGCTTGACAGATAATACATTAAATTGTGTGCTTTAGGTTAACCTGAAATCTGGCACCAACATCCTGTACTGGAGAACGGGTGGGGTCCTGATGGGGACCAAAGGGGTGAAACCTGTTTTGCTGAAAAATGTTCAAATAGAGGGTCAGTAACACATTTCTGTTTTCCACACTTCTCACTGTAATCAATAAATTATCGATACAGTTAAATATTTTCCTTTTAATTCTGTATTTGTCATTTTTCCTTCTACCAGGAGTCGCCTACACATCAGAGTGTTTCCCCTGTAAGCTGGGGACATTCAGCCGAGCCCCAGGCTCCTCCACATGTGAGCCCTGTCCTCGGGACACCTATGCTGGCCACGGCGCCAGCTCCTGCACTCCCTGTAACACGACCACTCAGTATGCAGGTAGGAACACACTCTCACACACAGAAAAAGGTTTGCAGATGTTCAGCGTCTCAAACCTGCACTAATGTTGAATCTCTGGAGCCAAATAATGAAACTGCAGTGCAGTATTCAGTGTAGCCTGATTGCTATCAGTGCTGCTCACAGAAGCACGTAACACCGCCAAAGCATAGAAAGACAGCTTGTCCTATTTTCAGCCACATTGGTCAAACTTCTGAAGAAGAGACATGCTTGTTAGTTCAGTGCGGGGGGGCTTGTGTGATCGCAAGGGAGTCGCAGATTTTTGGTAGACGATGTAGCAAGAAGGTTCTTGTATTTTTCATAAAACTCCTATATTATTTCCATTTAAATAATTTTGTTTTCTGATACGCTATTTCTAAGGATAAAAGTGATATGCCCCATGCTCTATTATAATGTGATTCTCAACCAGGATTTTTTTTTTTTACTCAAAAACATTTCACATGTAAGGCAGTCACTGTACTAGACCCCCCTTGAGAGAATTTTGGTAAAACATTAGTCATGATAAGAGAAATCTGTCAGACTGACCTGATAGTTTTAATCATATGTAATATTGTACTTCCTTTTATAATTTACTTTGATATAAAGAATCTTCACTTTGACAGGTTTAAGGTTTTTTCATATGAGGCTGTGAATGTGTGTCGTGTTTAGTAAAGTCACACAGACGTGACTGTAAGAAGGTTAGAGTATTCTGAACGTATTACATTTTTAATTCAGTACACCTCTTTATGCATATTGCATGACCCCTTAGCTTCACTGCTGTGTTTTTAGCAAAATATCATGCTAAAATGTTCCTCCTCAAAGGCACGTTATTCCGTCTATTTTTCTGTGCCTCATCTGCATTCACAACTTGTGTAACATATTCCTCAGTCCTCACAAAAAAAGCGATGAAAAAAAAACTCTTTGCATTTTTTATGTCCTTTAGTAGTATTACCAGTACTAATATTATTTCCATGCATATTTAGCATTACTGACGTCTCAGAAATTGTGCAAAAAAT
This sequence comes from Plectropomus leopardus, assembly GCF_026936395.1. Taxonomy (NCBI): domain Eukaryota; kingdom Metazoa; phylum Chordata; class Actinopteri; order Perciformes; family Serranidae; genus Plectropomus; species Plectropomus leopardus. The sequence continues at coordinate 9,455,111 of NC_142182.1, forward strand.
CAAACTGATGTGATTTCTTTTCACCAAACATATCATGGACTAACATTAAATATATCTACTTTTATCATAAAAGGCCAACTCAACTGTTCGGTAAAAGATGGTTTTAGACAGTAAAAAAATCGTACTGAAGGAATTTTTTCACTGCATATATAATGGATAACATTTAATGTATCATTTAACAACAATGAAAGATGAGAAGTTCATTTTTATATTTAGCAAATAGTTGGTAGCTTAACTTCCTTACCTTTACCACCAAAGGGTAAATAGACTGTTTGGTAGAGCGTGTTTTTAAAAAGTTATTTGACCATTATTAGATTTTTTAATAAAAAGCAAAGCAACATCTAGTGGATTTTTTAGCATAACAAATTTAAACTGAATGGTAGAGATGGCTCAATCAGGTTTAGTTCAGTTCAACACATTTTTCATCAAGATATGTTGACTCAAAATATACTCTACCAAACATGTGAGCAGGACGTTAGAGGGATATTTTGCGGTTTGCTACAGTATTAGTGATGTTCAGTGTAAATTCTGAAATGATTTCTGCAGTTGCTCTTTTTAAATGATAGCCACTTTTCTTTTGCCTTATCACAACATTTATTTTCCAAGCTGAGGGATCTGCTGTGTGTAAGGACAGACCTCCGTGTTCCAAGAAGGACTATTTCCGGATTCACACGGCATGTGACCACGAAGGCAAGGTGAGATAAAAGATGCCACCTCTAGATTAAATACCTGTCAAATTTTTGTAATCACAGTTTCAGTTCCAGTCCATCACGCTCCATCTCTGTGTCATTGCAGACGCAGGTCATATATAAGTGGATTGAACCTAAGATCTGTCTGGAGGGCGTATCTGGAGCTGAGTCGCTGCCTCCAAGTGGAGAGAGGGAGCCCTGCCCCCCCTGCAACCCTGGTTTCTATAACAATGACACAGCCACCTGCTCACCGTGCCCACCAGGGACCTATTCTGATGGGATGAAACGTACTGGAAACTTGATTTATATTTAATTCCATGGTGCCATTTTCCTTCCCTTGAATTTTTGCTTATTGTGTGTTTTTTTTATTGTGTTCATCCCACAGCATGTATGCAGTGTCCAGCGGGCACCGAGCCCACCTTGGGTTATGAGTATAAGTGGTGGAATATTCTTCCTGCAAACATGAAGACCTCCTGTTTCAATGTGGGCAACTCCAAATGTGACACCATGAATGGTGGGTATTTTTGGCAAGATATGTCCAGTAGTGCCCCCTCTCTCTCTCTCTCTTTCGGGCCTTTAACAAGCATTTAAATCATTGAAAAGTGAGAGAATTGGTTTGATTACTCCAAAAACATTGGAAAAAAGGCAATCAGCAACTTGGCATGAAATGTGCTGCAAACTGCAAAAAAATTAGTAAAAGGTGTCAAGAGAATAATCTGAAATTTAGCTAGAAAAGAGAGAACCATTAGAAAATGAACTAGGAAAAAATATTAGAAAACCATATTTGTAATTATATATTTAAACTTTGATTACAGAAAAAATATTGTTATTTATTATTATTTTATTGTTAATTATTTATATTTTATTTAAGCACTTTTTCCAGGTTCTTTTCCTATTTTTATTCGTTTTTTTAATAATTTAAGGTAAGTTTCTTGTTACTAATGTACTAATACTAATACAAATTTTTTGGGTCATTTCTTGTTAAGTTGCTCATTACTTTCTTTACTTTTTTAAAAAGAAATCAAGCAAGTTTTCTCGGGTTTCAAAGTGTTAAAGGACTATGTCAACATTGTGGGACATGTGCTTATTTGCTTTCTTGCTGCAGTAAGCTGAAAAGATTGATGCAACTCATATCTATATGGTAAATATGAAACTGAAGCCAAGAGATGGTTACCCTAGTTTAGCACAAAGACTGGAAATAAGAGTACAAAGCTCCTCTGGCTCTGTCCAAAGGTAACAAAGTCCACCTAACATCACTTCTTAGGCTCACTGATTACACATTATATCTTGGACTATTTATTTGCCAGAGGCAGTTACTTCTGGAGTCTCCTCCATGGATGTACAAAGAGAACTGGATACAGTGTTTGAGGCCGGGCCCCTTTCAGTCCTATTAAAGTTTCTCAGTTGGGCATGAAGCCAAAAAAGGTCGTTTTCTGGGGTATAAAATTACCCAGATCTTCTGCTTCATTGGGCACATAGAGCAAGCGCACTACAGACTTTTGTGAGCCAAGAGACCAATTTTTTTAATTTCATCCTTTGGCCAAATGGTTTCACATGATGAACCAGGAAGTTGTAATTCCAATATTTGGCTGGTGTGAAAAAATTGTGCTGAGTTAAGCTATCTGGCTTCTGACTCGGTAGAAAAGCGTTGCCAGCAAAACCATTGTTTCCCTATGTTACACCACGCCTGTCGGGCACTCCGCTCTTGATGCTGTTTGTCTGGCAGTTTTCGGGTGCACATAAAAGTTAAACTATTTTCAACTTTCCAGCTCAAGGCACAGAGTCATACCGCTCCCAATTGTCACTTTTGGCCCCACTCCACAGGCTTCTAGCTGTTTTTCCAGATGCGCTTCTAAGGCGTTTTTGGAGTGGTTGTGTCTTGGTGTGATTGGCCTCATTTTGTTGTAAAAACGTAAAGATGGTATCAATCTTTGCAACTTACTCTCAGCAAGAATGAGAGTAGATGTATTCCTTTCATGTAGATCGACCAGAGTTCCATGTTATCTAGCTGTATATTTATCTTTAAATAACTGAGTAATGTGGATTTGATCTGCCCTTCAGGCTGGGAGGTGGCAGGTGATCATATTCAGAGTGGAGCAGGAAGTTCAGATAATGATTACCTCATCCTCAACATCCACGTCCCTGGCTTCAAGTGAGTACAACCATGTTGCGTTTTTCACTCTCCATCACTCTAAGCATTGAGTTGTCTGTTTCTTTTGTTGTGGCTGATTTTGCTCGTCTCTGTTTGCATCTGCCACCAGGCTCCCTACGTCTATGTCGAGCCACTCTGGGACGGAGTTTGGTCGCATCACATTTGAGTTTGAAACAGTGTGTGTAGCTGACTGCGAACTCTACTTCATGATGGTGAGAACAGCTCCTGACAAATGTTTGCTGACAAACATTGTTATTGTATAGATGATGTGACTTAAGTGAATGCGTTTTTTTTTTTATTTAGGATGTAAACAGGAAGAGCACTACGGTGGTGGAATCGTGGGAGCGAACGAAAACAAGACAGACCTACACACACGTCATGACAAAGAATGCCTCAGTGTCTTACACATGGGCTTTCCAGAGGACTAACCAGCCTTCGGATGTAAATATAAGTTAACGTCTTTTATTTATATTCATATTGGGGCTAGCAATCTGTAGTGCTTAATTTTTTAAAATATACCTTTATTATTGTTTTTTGTGATTTTATTTTGTCTCAGTTTCCTTCTTTCAATCAATAATTAGGCAGTTGTTCAATAATTTCCCCTTGAAATGATTTCCTAGAGGAATACATCACCCTCAAATGACCATTTCTATATCAATCATTCACAAAGTGTTACGTTGAATTCATTAAGAAAATGTTTTTCTGGCTTGCCACAGGTTTGTTTGTGTTATTTTGTGACTTTGGTGTTTTAATGGGTTAGTTTAGATTCACCAAAGTCACACAAACAAACTCCAGATTAAAATTACTTTTCTTCTAATGGAGTTTGGCTTGAAAGAGAGCTACATTTTCTGTCTGAAACAGCTTTACTTTTGGGGACCACTAAGCATATGGCTGGATAAATGAGACTCTGATTATACTGCATGAGTTGTGTGACGTTTTGATATATTGCTGTTCTCTTGTTAAATGCAGACCTTTTATTTCAATTCATCAAGGTGAATGATGAATCTAACATTGAATTTCTTTATGAATTCATCAAGAAGTGATATAAAATGGTCATTTGAGGGGAGAGGTATTCCTTTAAAAAAGATCGCCCAGCAAGTTAACATATATAATAACATTTTGTTTCATTGTGCATGTCCACAATGAAACCCCGAGTTCAGCTGTGGAGGTCAGGTTAGGACTTAACCAACTGGTCCTTCAAACAGTCAGGAAACCTGGCCTAGTGTCTTGTGGTTCAACCTTCATATTCAGCGTCTTATGTCAAGAAACAAGGCAGCTCTGACAGACTTCCTGACAGTTTTCAGAGCTCCTAATGCAGCAAGTTCAAATAACAGCTGGGACAGCCTTTATTCCTGTAAATCCACTCCACACTTGGTACACCTAACACTCCCTTCTGTGGGGTATCAAAGATACTGTCTGAGGTGGTGTCAGTGTTTAAACCAAACCACAAATCAAACAGACTACTTTATCACTGGGCTCGCTCAGGCGAAGCTTGAATCATTAACCTGTTCTTTTAAATTACCTGTTTTGCAGGAATGAGGGCATTATAAGTGAGAGCAGAACTACACCTTGTATAAAACACCCAAACTGTGCTTTGTGATCCATTGTTTTTGTAGGGCTTTGTGTTCGAGCACCATCAACAGCCGTGGCTGGAGGCATTATGTTTTAGGTTGTCTGTCCGCACAGATGTCCACTTTGACTCCAGGATGAGCTGATTAGATTTTGTTTGTCATAAGTCAACGTTCAAGGTCACTGTGACCTCGTCTCTTTCATTCTTGTGAATGCAATATCTCAACAACACCTGAGGGAATTACTTCAAATTTGGCACAAACATTTGAGTAGACTCAAAGATGAGCTGACTAGATCTTGGCTGTCAGAGGTCACAGTGACCTTACATTCATCACATTCCTGTGAAAGTGATGTCTCAAGAAAGGTCACTATGACCTTGCATCCGTCTCGTTTTCATGAGCGCAATATCTGAAGATGGCCTTCAGGAAGTTTCCTCAAATTTGGCACAAACGTCCACTTGGACTCAAGAATGAACTGATTACACGGAGGCATAGAACTGCTTGGCGGTATATCTAGTTTTTGTATAAACCTCTTAAACCACCACAGCAAATATTAGCAGCATATTTCTTTCCATGTTTGTCTCTCTCAGGTACGGCGATATGTCAACGATGTGGCGCGAATATACTCAATCACAGTGAGTAATGCTGTTGATGGGGTGTCTTCTGGGTGTCGCGCTTGTGCCCTCAGCACCCAACCCTCCAGCTCAACGTGTGTGCCGTGCTCACCTGGACACTACATAGACACGCTCACCAGTCAGTGCACAGAGTGTCCGCATAACACATACCTCGCTTCTCACGCCACGCCGGGCCCAGACGCCTGCAAACCCTGTGGACCAGCCAGCAAGAGCGACAAGGTTTGTTTGTGTTGCGGAGAGGAATCAAGCTCTTATAAGTTGTTTTCGTGGCACTTTTACACAACTGTATACCTGATTTTTTTTTTGTTGTTTTGTTTTTATTTTACAGGACCACAGTTTATGTTACAGTGACTGTCACTTCACCCACACAGAGGGAAATGTCACTCTGACTTATGACTTCAGCCTCATTGGCTCTGTAGGATCTCTAATGAACGGCCCGAGCTTCACCTCCAAAGGAACCAAGTACTTCCACCACTTTAACATCAGCCTGTGTGGAGGAAAGGTGTGAAGAGGACACACACACATGCAGAGAAAATTCACTCAAAAGTTTGTGTGTATGAATGCAGTGCCCTTGTTATTTGCTCTTTTTCTTCATTTCAGGGTCAGTTGGCAGTATGCACAGACAATGTAACAGACCTATCCATCACCGACTCCCAGAGGGAGATGGGTGAAGGAGCCAGTGCTGTCAAGACCTTCATCTGTCAGTCAACCATAATCCCAGCGACTGGACGAGGCTTCCACACAGCGCTCGCCTCGCAGTCCATTAACCTGGCTGACACATTACTCGGTTAGTGAGCGTTAGACGCAGACAGTGGTGCTGCGAGTTACATTTGGTGTGTTAATACTGCTGTACTCAACTCAAGTCAGTGCAGGAGAGCAGAGAGATGGAGGTTTTTTTAAAAACCTTGTTGTGTTCAGCTCTCTTTTCACCTGCGCTCATCTGCTTTATTTTATGGTGTCATGTTGCCTTTGAGCCATAGAGGGCTCCAGGGACGATGTTTTTCTGTTCGCCAACCTGGACGCTAACATCACCCTGGTTCCCTCATCAAAAAGCCTGTGGGATTTTTTTTTTTTATTGGATTCTGGATCATTGCAGAAAATAAGCTGTGTGGTAAACAAACATTTGAGACTTTCATATTTTATTCAGCCAGATAATCTTTTCAGGATTTTTGAAGCCACAATGCAGTCGCCCAAAGTAAAAAGCTATTGCGAGAACTATGGTCAGGTTGCCACCAATATGAGGTTGTAAAGCCGTGTTCGATGCGGATCGTCATGATGATGTTCTTTAGTCTTATTTAGCCACTTGTTAGCAATCGTCTTTTTTAAGACACATAAAAGCTTCAGTGTTTGCAGGTGGAGTATTTACTAATGCATTTTATGTCGTGAAAGTCTCTTAAGGGTTAGGGTTATGGTTGTGTTAACCACAGACTTTATTTCAGGCTTCTAACAAAAAACACATTGAAAAAACATATTGACTTTGAGTTGAAGGAACCTGAGGTGCTAAGTCATTTCCGGTTTTTAAGACTCATTACTGGGGTTCTCCATATAGAAGTTGTGTTAAGTTACTGCTGCTGAAAACTACACTTTTCATTATTTAGCTGCTTCACAATAAAAGCTTTTAATTTACAAAATAACGGGGGGCTTTATTTTGAAGAATATGCAGGCAGTCAAATGTGTAACAGTGGACTGATATAACTTGTTTGATGACTATTTTTCAAGAAAAACAAGTGTGCAGAGAGGAAGAGTACAAGCAGAAACAGCCACAGTGAGATGGTAGATGAAGAGCTGCACACAACAGGAAACCAACAACAGATACTTTTATTTTACCTGCTGTGCTGTTAGATGGAAAAATGCAAGAGAATAAAGCGGCAACTTTAGCCATAGATCATCCCTGCTTCTTTTAAATCTCATCGACTCAAGACAGTTAGCAGCAGACACACCTTCAGCAAGTTGTAATTGTCACATAAACCCCTGCCGTGCTGGGCTGAAGAGCCTCGTCAAACCGAGCCAAACCAAGCCAGCACGTGTATGGAAAAACAACAATAATGGCAATTTTATGTTACGGAAGAGAGACAACCAAAGACACATTCATTGTTCATGCACAAATTAAATCAACCCTCCTTTGTCTATAAATAACAGGAGTGACGGTAGATAATACACTTGATGGAATAAGGGCGAGACCAGAGCTGTACCCCCAGACCTCCAAGAAAGTCCCTGATGTCAACTTCTATTACAGGTACCTCTATCAGGTCAGATATTTTTTTTCTATGTCAAAAAAAAGTAGAACTCTTAAGTTTCTGTCTCGCTTTTCTGTTGCTCAGGTCCTTGGAGCCGACCTCATCTTGTGAGTCAGGTCGAAGCGCAGTGGTGACACTTCGCTGTAACCCAGAAAAAAGCACTAAAGGAGAGCTCTCGGTTCCCAGGTGCTACATCCCTGTCACTGTTTCACCGTTCCCTTGTCTAATATCACATGTGACCCTTATCTGTGCAGTGATGTGGTGCAGAAGTGACAGCGTGTGTTTGGCTTTTACAGCCAGTGCCCTGCAGGAACATGTGATGGCTGCACCTTTCATTTTTTATGGGAGAGCTCGGGAGCTTGTCCGACATGCACGGCGAGAGACTACCATCAGATCGAGGGAGCTTGCAAAGGAGGGCACCAGGTGCGTGTGGACACAGAGTTATCGATGGAACAGATTTGTTTTGGTTCTTGAGTGTAGCACATTGGATTTGAAATGAAACAAAGAGCTGACAGCTTTAATTTGAGGGTGTTTACACCCACATCCTGTTGACTGTGTAGAATTTAGAGCCTATTTTATTCTCCCGTTCCAACACTGTTCAGCCAATATGGATGCTAACACCCTCAAAGTCTTTGTTTCAGTCGAAATGCAGAGTGCTGGAGTTAAGCTGCTCCATTTTCAAGTGTTTATACAAAACTGAGTGAATGTTCTGAATGTTTTTAATGCTGTATGTGTGTGTATTCTTCTTCAGGACCTGCTGTATGTGTGGACTGAACCGAAGCTGTGTATGGGAGGTGTGACCCTGCCTGAAAAGAAAACGTTGCCATGTGAGGGTATGGAGTTCTGGGTACGGCTCGGTGCAGGGCTGGGAGCTTTCACCGCAGTGCTGCTCGTCTCTCTCACCTGCTACTTCTGGAAGAAGAACAAAAGGTACGATTCCCTGTTTTTATTCTCCTTTCATATTTCTTGACTTTTATTTTCCTTTTCTTGCTCCTCTTCTTCCGCCTTGTATTCTTTCTTAACTTGATCCCTGCTTATCTTTTTATTCTTTCCCTATTCCTTCTCATAATCGTCTCTGCTTTTTTCATTCTGTCCTTCCTTTGTTTTGCCTTCTTTTCCACCTCCCTACTCAGTGTTACTTCTTTTTTTCTTCTTTTATGCGTAGGGGTGCTTTTTACGCCTCAGCACAGATAACAGCCGAGACCAGAGGCATTACGTTTCAGGTTTTCCGCCCGTCTGGCCACTCCTTGTAGATGTGAAATCTTAAGAACGCCTGAAGGGAATTTATTCAAATTTACTACAAACGTCCACTTGGACTCAAGGATGAACCGATCAGATTTTGGTGGTCATAAGTCAAAGTTCAATGTCACAGTGACCTCATTTGTCTCATTCTTGTCAACGTGATATCTCAAGAACACCTTAAGGGAATTACTTCAAAGTTGACACAAACGTCCTTCCGTCGTAATATGTTTGAGTTTCCTCAAACTTGGTACAAAAGTCCAATTGGACTTAAGAATAAACTGATTAAAATCTGATGGTCGATGGTCAAAGGTCAAAGGTCAAGGTCTTGGTGACCTCATACGTAATGTTTTTGTCACCACCTTGAAACTGTGCTGATTGTGAAGCATACATGTTTTCACAGACATGGATGTAAACTGTAAGTGCAATTTGACTGGTCTTTGGAGGCATACAACCGTGTGGCGGTATATCTAGTCATCTAGTTGCCCCCCTTTCCTCCTCTCCTCCTGTGTCCCTCAAATTGATTCGTCTTCACCATCATAAAAGATCTTCCAACACCTTATATGCTGCTCGAGAAGACGAGACAGGACGCTTCTACAGGAACTTAGAGTAAGGAGAGACAGGTGTTTGCTCCATTAAAGTGTCTAATAAAGTGGCATGACTTCTATCTATCTACAGTGGAAGATATTTGAGGTTTTGAAATGATTTTTTAAAGCGTTCTTTGGACATTCATACCAGTCAGTTTGACAGGTGATTCAGCTGTGCAGCAAGCCTTAACTGACAACGCTGTGGAACCAAGGCTTACACATTTGGCAGCTTTCAGCTCCTCTGTCCTTGCTTTTCCTCCTCGTCTCTGCTGTTTGCATCTCCCATTAACAGGAGTAAGATGTGAGCAAAGGAAGCGAGGAGAAATGTTAGCATGATGAAATGCACCCTCATTTCTTTTCTTTCTCACTCTTTGCCGCAAGCTTTCTTTCTTTCTTTCTTTCTTTCCTATTTACTCTCCTCCAAAACTCCTGTCATTTGATCCTCTCCCTCCTGCCATTCTTTCCTTGTCACATGGCAGTTTTTGTCAATATTCATGAGGACAACATTAGTGTTTTTTCCAACAGTATTGATTCTGTCACTTGTCTCTTTGCTAGGCTGGAGTACAAGTACTCGCGGCTGGTGATGTCTGCCAATAAGGAGTGCGAGATGCCAGGAGCTGACAGCTGTGCTGTGATGGAGGGGGAGAACGAGGGAGACATGGAGGATGAAATCGTGTACACAAAACCTTCTCTGCTTGGCAAACTCAAAGCCATAGCATCCAAGGTGAGAGTCACAGCACCATTTTACTTTTAAAGTATAAGATGGTGAAAAGTCTTTTAAAAACTATTGCAAAGAGAGCGTGTTTGTGTTTGATTTCAGGGAAACGGAGAGCACTATGAACACGTGCAGCTCAACTCGTCTCATTCGAAAGCGTTGGTGTGGAGCTAGAGAGGTGGTGAAGTGAGGGAAGAGATCAGACCCTCAAGAGACTTTCCACTGAACGACCCCTTTAACCAATCACCCCTTTATGAGCTCTGGTACCTGGAATACCAACCGTGTGTACAAACACACACCTACACACACACATCATGCACCTAGAGCCAGGTTCAGAGAAGTCACACGAACATGGTGGCCTTAAAGCTCGGTACGACAAAGCTGTCCAACTCGAAGCATAGTACTGTGAAGCAGGTGTGTGTGATAGACACTTCCTGGTGATCTTCTGATCCAAACTGATGTCAGAAAGGCTGTTAGAGGAGCTCAGGGTAAGGCAAGGACCTAACTGATTGATGTTCTCTTTTGTTCATAATTATTTTAGTCTGCGTGGTGTCTAATGTCTCTTTAGACAGCCATGATGGACTTTGCCAGCAGAATCACCAATGATGAGTGTGTGTCCATCTCCCATTCACACACACTGCTGTAATCTGGCCATATCCGTCTCCTCATCTGTTTGTTCTTTTGCTTTGTTGAAATTATTGTAATGAGGAGAAGTGTTTCGCGGACTCATTGAAAAAATGAAGGTCATATTATGTGGATGAGGTTGTGGTGTTGACTGTCTATGTACGTCAAATAAATTATGATGTATTTATGTATAAATGGACCCAGTTTGATTGATTTCATTGTTGACTGATTCTTTTGAGAAACCCTCCGAATGGCTCAGAGACAGAGGGGTCTAAGTGGCATTGTGGGTGAAAAATAATGATTGATTGAATGATTTTGACTGTAGCACTTAGCTGAAATTTTGGGCTTATGTTCGGAACAAATAATCCATCAAACAATCTTAAAAAAATCAGGCGAATATTGTATATACTTCATACTTTTTCTCTCTTTTAAAATCATTTTTAGGCCTTTTCATTTCCTATTTTTTTTTAATCTCTTGCCAAGTAGCTCACAGCCTTTTTTCCATGTTTCCCAATGAAAAAGAAACCAAATCACTCAAGTTTCAAAGGTTTAAGTGCATGTGAAAGGCATCTGAATGCAGCACCAGAAAACTAAAGTCATTCCAGGTTTCAGAGGGTTAAATAAGGGCAGAAATACAGAAGACCAGGCTGGCAGGTGGTTAAAACTAAGGGCAGGCAACAAGCTCAAAGTAGAAAGCGGAGCAACTGAGCGGAGAACAACACAATGGCAGGGACAAACAGGGATGATCACAGACGGACTGACAAAGGAAGACACCGGTATATGTACACGGGGAGCTAATCAGTCGAACAAGACACAGCTGGAGAAGGTGGACACGGAGCAAATGAGAGTAACACTGAACAGCTGTGCAGAGACTCTGGGAGCAGTGAGGGACTAACAGGACCGATGTAAGACAGGTGTGACAGAGAATAGCTGGGAAACACACACACAAAAAAAACACAAGACATGACACAGTGGTGGACAAAGTACACACCTCTATTACTTGAGTCAAAATATAGATCCTCCTAGTCAAATATTCCTCCAGTACAATTAAAAATTGCAGAGTCAAATTATTACCTGAGTTAAAATACTGGAGTGCTTGCTTCTAAAAATATTTAAGTATTCAAAGTACTTAAAAATGATATTGCCACAATATATTTATAGAACCCAATAGTCAGACCTCTGTAAATTAGTTGTCTCACAAGCATTGGGAGCAAAGTATAAACGTTGTATCTAAAAATCAATCTCTGCCTCCAATGATATAACAATTTCAGCAACCTGAGAGATGTCAGAAGAAAGCACAATATACAAAGGTCTTACAACATTAGATGATAATGTCCGTCCTCTCTAAAATCCAGTTTGATCATCTGAAATTATATCTGAAAAACAAGGATCCAAATGACATGCCAGGACCTTGGCCAGTAGCTTTACGTCTGAATTTAACAAGCTTACTGGCCTCCAGCTGAGCAAAGCCTGTATTGATGCCCACAAAAACACAGATTTACCAAAGGACCACTGCTGTCTTTTTTTAAATTATGATTTATTTATTTTTTCTCGCCCAGAGATACGGGAACACCACTTCAACAAACAAATCACATGCGCAACTTCATGATCACAGTTTCTGGACTTTTGCATTTTAGACAAGAAAAAGAAAAAAATCCTCCACAGACTTTAAAGCAAATGTGACGAGTAAAAAGAGCCTTTATAGAGTTAAAGTACAATAAATATTTGTCTTTCAAATGTATTGAAGTCAAAGAAATACGTTTTAAAAACTAAAGCACACATACTCAAAACCTCTGCTTAGCACAGTACTTAAATAAATGTGTTTTCTTACTGCCCACCACTGAGACACACAAGGAGATAAACTACAAACTTAATCAGGACACAGACAGACCACGATGAACAAATAAAACAAGGAAAGCACAAACAGAAATCCTAAACGTCCCAAAGACAGCAAAATCATACAACAAAAAAGTTTTCACTGCACAATCAACTTCACATTTGAACAGTAAAATGAGAAGAAAAATTATTCTCTGACTGAACAAATTTCTGGTTCTCACCTCACTCAGCACTTTAAGTGTGAAAATTTAGAAGATTTGTTCAAGAATCAGTGGCAAAAATCACAAATCACAAGAAATTTGTTGAGAAGAGGTCAGATTTAAGGGTCAAAACGGTGTGTAGCTATTTTGACCCTCACCATGCCATGACTTCAGCTTATCTTAAATTAAGTTTCAGGATCAAATTGTCTTGTTGTGGGGATTCTTATAATATATATATATATATATATATATATATATATATATATATATATATGTGTGAACTGTTATGAGATTAAGCCCCTGTGGCTCTAAGACTTCACTTTCCTCAGCTCTTCACTGGCCTGCAGTGACTCTCCTGTAGAGGGCAGTGGAAAACAGAAGAAAAACTGACTGTTTTGTTGCTTCCTTGTAAGCAGACATTAGAAATGTGTTAACTGAACTGCTTCTGGCAAACAGTGGTGGAAAGTCACTCAGTACATTTACTCAGGCACTGTACTTAAATACAGCATTGCAGTGCTTGTACTTTACTTGAGTATTTCTGTTACATTGTAACTGATACTTCTTCCTCTGCATTTATCTGACAGTTACAGTTGCAGATTACATTTCAGATTAAGATTTTTCTTAAATAACATAGAAAGTCTCATAAGTACTATGCATTGTTAACAGTGTTAAATCCGAACTGAAAACAGAAGGAGAAAGGAGAAGATAACAGCAGCCAAAAATTTGAAGGTGTCAAGAGTAGAAGTGAAAAATAAAATGATTTATTTTCAACTCAGCAAACATAACAAGGTTCTCAAGATGTGGGGGAGGACGGGACAAAGCTTTTGTGCCAAACAAATAGAAATCAATATAACAAAACTAGGCCTGACTAATCCCTATCTTTGAAAACAAGAACACAAACCAAAGACCCACAGAACAAAACAAATCCAGAAGTACACCAAATAATAAACATAGAATTTATGGTCAAAAAAATTAACCACCTAAGTGAAAAAAGAGTGATTTTCTCCATAAATTTCTCCTGTGGTCGAGGTCCAAACAAGTAAAAGTAAAAGCAACCAATATTTTACTAAAAACTGAAGATTAAAGACCAAAAGTCCAAAAAATGACTACAAATTTGTGTAGCAGTACTTTGCATTTCCCCCGACACCCATATTTATCTCACAAACCCTCTAATTTTTCTTGTCACTCTAAATGCTCAACAGTGAAATGCCACATTGCTCATCTGTATTAACCCGTTCATAACCCAATTACGCTCCAAACACACAAAAAAGTATTATAATGATGGATTTCTTCTCTAAATGCACTAATAAATCATTAGCATTTTTTTGTGGGATACTTTTTTATGTGATTTTTTTCTGTCCATTCCAATGGTGGAAGAATTAGAAATCGCCTAAAAGTAAAAATGACCTTTTTTGGGCAAAATATCTCTTGAAAATAGTATGTGGAAAACCTCCAGAGATTAATATTCTGTGAACATAATCAACAAGATGCAATAAAAGCTGACTGTATCATTAGAAAATCAAATCTGGACAGTATTGCCTGATATTAACTTTATTTTTCTTAATTATTTTCTGTTGACATTCAGATTCACTGTCTGTTCTAATAAACGGATATTTCAATAAAAATCCTGAATAAAAACATGTATAAATAATATAAGATCTCATGTTTACTTTAAATGTTGTTTAAACACAAATTATGTATTTTATCTGTATGAATTACAGACTAAAACGTGCCGTACACTTCCTCCTTTCCTCATGGTCGGCAGTCCACTTTAGATGACATGGAGCACTGTGATTGGCTTACAGACATCCCATCAAATACATCTGTGAGTTTAGGTGGAGGTGATTTACAATTATTATAGATTTAGACAGTCTAGGAAAGTTATGTCCATTGGAATCGGATGGAAAATCTGAACAGTTTAAACCACCAACGGTGAAATTTTAGACAGCTGGTGGGATGTAGTCGTTATAGCTCAGTTTGTGGGGATTTTGCACAGATTAAAGTCCTCGAACCGAGTACGGTGGACATTATAAGCTCCATCAGTCAACCTCTAGTTTATATGTAGTAAAGAACAGCAACACACTTGAAACTTATAATTCATTATGTCACATCTATAATGATTTATGACTGTTGATATAATGTATCAGTAAGCATTTTGTGTGTTTATGAATGTAGAAATAAAGCATTATGAATGCATTATAATTCACTTTGAATGCTCTCATTATAGATGTGGTCTTCACAGAAAGTGTTACTGAGATTCCTTACTGTGGAGTAAAGTCCATGTATGAGTGTTATTTGTGTAATGACCTGAGCCTGCCATCAGAGGGCGGTCATTACCCGACTACAAGAACACACTCAACATGTAGTTGTTGGATCTGTAGGCAGCATGATGGAGCCAGAAATGAGAGACAGGAAGACAGGAAAGGCCTGAGAACATTTTGTACCTGCAATATCTCCCAATTTTGATAAAATGAGTCACCTGACAGTGAAGGACAGAAAACTACTGACAAACGTCACCCTGTTTCTTTTTATTTATTTTTGTCTTTCAGTCTTTTTGAGCCGATCGAGCCTACACACTGGAGTGCATTGTCCTAAGGCAGTGAGCACTCCAGTAGATGCTTTAATTGGAGTGCCATCACTTTGGGAACAGATTAGGCAAGAGTGTTAAAGACGTCTTTCAACATTTGCCAGCACACGCTATGAATAGAGCATGTGTGTGTGAAAGTGCCGGTGAGGGGCTGTTAATGTCGCCGCAGAGATAAATCTATCTACGCTTGCATCCAATGTTTAGATTTCAGCTGAGATTTATAGACACGGACATACTGAACCACTTTTTTTTCCCCCTCAGATTGGACACAGAAGGACGAGCAGACGACGCCAGCTGTTTGCTTGTTGTTATTTATTATGATGTCATCACAGCCTCTTTATTGCACGTATCATAAACACGGGAACTATTGCTTTGACTGACCAGTTCAGCTTGACCTCGGCTTCATTTAGCCGCAGAGATCTTGTCTTGTTTCAAAGTCTCGCTGAGGCCAAGGACACATTCTGTTGTATAGCAGGGGGCGACAGCACAGAGACCTCTGGAGAGCACACGGCAGTTGGCAGAGACTGAACAGAGGAACAATGTCCGTGGTGGATGACTAGCTGGTTTGAAAGGGATATTCATGAGTAAAGCCAATTAAAGAAGCTTCCACAGAGAGTCAGCGGGTACATGAGATGAAAAACTGAGTACAGTAGAGTGAGAAAGGTGATATATATTTCAAACTGATGCATTATCGTCACATGTGAGTCCCAATTTTTCTCACACACTCTCCTTTATCTACCATCCACTCATCCTTTCTCCAACCTCCCCGAGGCCGCCTCGCTGGCATGCGTTGCAGCGGGCACCCAGATCTGCGTGCTTCCCTTTAAGTGTGGGCTACCAATCTGTTAGCTTTAGGTGGTCTTGGCTGAGAGTGGCTCAGCAGCAAGTTTCACACACAGAGCAGGGACGAGGCGAACACAAGGTGGCGGGGGAAAGGTCGGAAGGGTGAGGTGGGTTTAGAGAGAGAGGGTCAGAGGAAGAGTGTGGGACCGTTGTCCGAGAGTAGTCCCCTGGACTAAATGAGAGGCGAATCAGGGTTAAGTGCTCTATTTGTGTGGCCATTAAAAGCTGGGAGTAGAGTACTGGGCCTCGCTGAGCCAAATCTCATCAGTCACTGCCAATTTGAATCACAACCAGCAACCCGTTTTTCCTCTTTCTGTTCCTCTTCTTTCGCCCTCTCCTCCCACCCTCCTCTCCGTGCAGACAAATAGACATTCCAGCAGCGGATGTGGTGGTGGTTGTCCATAGCAACCTGCCATGCGGGGTGTATCTTGTGGGAGCAGGACCACTGAGTGAATGGCTAAGCCTTCTGCTAACAAAGACTGTGAATCTCTGAGATGCTTTGAGCTTCCATAGAAGCGCTGTGACTTCTGGGCTGTGGGAGTGCTTTACATAATCCAGCAGCAGCTCCCCTCTGCTCTGCCACATCGCTCTCTCCTCCTGCTCTCTGCACCTAAACACACACACCCCAATGTAGGTCGGCTCGTCTTGGCGCACCTCTATCAAATTCTCCCAATCTATCATTCAGCGTGATAATCACAGGGTGCTGTTTGACACCAGTGGTGCAAAGGTGCAGACCAGGCGGTCAAGAGATGAGTGTTCAACAGTTCTGCCCACACATACTGTATGCATTTAAAAGAGAAAGCACATTTAAAATGCTTGTCTGGGGAAGCAAATAAGTGATTCCGATCACATATTTTGTTAGAAAGATCAAATATAACAGTCACACTTTGTTTTAGACAGCATATATTAAGATCAGTTTATTAATAATTTACTACTATTCCTAAATGCAATACATTCTTGCATGAGAGGCCACTCTTTAAAATAAAATATGATGCTAAATTAGTCCACTAATTTAGGCTACTTAGATTTTCTTATAAAAAAAAAAAAGACTCCACCGTCACCGAGCAGAGAGTCTGTCATACTTCCAGCCACAAACAGAGAGTTTGATGGGATGTTTTTGATAAATGTTATGTATGTTCTGCATATGAGATCTACTCTAACATCCTTTTGTTAGATGGCGGGATCTGCCAGCAGCTGACATTGTGTGCTCTGCTTCCTCTCGTGAGCCTCTCTGGGACTGCCGAAGCCAGCTGCTCCACTGTGCCTCTCAACATCAACACATTTAACACAGACATGTAAACCGCACACTTCAATAAGTCGACAATTCGATGACTTCACCTTAATGGTATATGAGCGTTTTTTCTCTCCCCCTTTCTTCTTTTTATCGGAGCCACTAAGCTGCAAAAAATGCAAAGTGAAATCACCGTCATAGGTGTCTATCAGAAATATCCATTTCATGTTTTTTTAATCACAGACTGGAGAAAGAAAGGGGGTAGAGAAAGTCATTTCAACCCAAAGACTCCTCAGTTAGGTAAACAATCAATGACAGAAGGCTTGACAAGGAATAAAACTAACTGGCATCGTGTTGCCCTGAAACATGTTTTCTATATCACTTTTACATTTACCAAATATGGATTTGCAGCTGGCAATTTAAATCTGACCTCTTCTCAATCTATCAAACACACATTAAGGCACATAGCCATATTCAAAACATCACCACATACTGTAGGTATGGGGCACACAGACATGAGCTACCACTCCCCTGTAGATGGAAAAATTCAACATGTGTTCAGCAAAGCAGAGTTTCTCTCCATTAGCGTTTGAGTCTATTGAGCACATATTCATAATTACCGGGTAAGACACCAATTTGTGTTTGTTTACATATCTATCGCAGCACTCTCTGTGTTGTCGGTTTTGAGGCAAAAGAAATGCTTTTGATGCACTGTATCTTTTCAGCCTTGCTATTAGTTGTTATTAGCAATCCATTACAGCAATCCTCTAAAGAAAGAGGCAGTTTGAGTGTGGGAGTGAGCATACTGTTGCCTTGGTGAACACATGTCTGCAACTGTGGCCGTTCAGATAAAGGGATTCCATGATTAGAAATAGAAAAATGAGCATTTGTATCAAAAGCAAAACATATTTTTTTCTTGCAAGAAAAACAGCCACAATGGTTTCTTTATACCGATCGAGGATGCAAAGCAAATCCATCAAGATGTGAGGAGATGAATTCTCAAACTGAAAATTGTGTTTATGGCACAGTGTTACAGTGAGTTGGTGGATTTTTGTACATGTCCGTTCCAGCTGTCCTTCACCCTCCAGTTTTATGCTTTTGTCCACATTCATTCTAGGGTTACGAGACTGTCAACATTGTGCTGTTTGAACCATCAGTAGTATAATATACAAATGTACAGATACACAATAGAAATGCATACATCATCGGTTATTACAATGAGACCTACAAAAAAGCATGAGAATAAAAAGTCCGTGGGATATTGCAGGTGAGGCAAGCAGAGCCACAAATGTGCATCCAGACTGAGGGACACACACCCTCCTACCATGATTAAGCGCATGTCTATTTACACCGCATCATAACAAAGCTATCAAAAACAAAGGCTCCAAAAATTCCTCCTAAAAACTTTTTTTGTTCTTTTGTTTCTCTACTTACAACAATGTCGATTCCATGTATGTACATCCCTAGAAAATAATTTAATTATAGTTACACACTTTCTACATTTTTAAAACAATACAGTTCTAGTCCACAAGGAAGGTCGTGTTTGTGCACGTGTGTATGTGTGTATGCGCGTATGCGCACATGTATGTGTGTATGTGTATGTGTGTGTTTTTTGAGTGTATACAGTGTGTGTGTGAGGCGGGGAATGACGGTGGACGGGGGATAATGTTCATGGATTGGCTAACAGTCGCAGGGGCAGGTTTAGAAGGTGGACTGGATGTGGTCACAGAGAGGAAGTGGTGGAGTCGACAATTTCTCTCCCGTTGCACACGGTTGGGACGTGGTGGGCGCTGACAGAAGCTAGAAAGAGAGAGAGAGGACGAGAAGAAGAAAATAGAAGATAATTGCACAGAAAGGCAGAAATCAAGCATTCTTAGACATTAGATTTGTGCATATAATCGTTCTTAAAAGCCTTCCTCGGTCGATGATTTTTGCTGCCAAGTGGATGAAAAATGTATAATATGATAAAGTATCACTGCCAATTTACAGGGAAATTTGGAAAACCTTCAGATTCCTTCTTAGAGGCATATTTCTTTCTCTGCATCTCTTTGTACTGCTCAACATTAAACTCATTCGAGATGAGCCAGTCCTACATAAAATCGATCTCCAGCAATCAACATGCAATGCATGCCAGTTAGATTTGTGTCTGACCTCATCCCAATTTGCTCTGACGTCATGCATAAGTGGACCATGATAATATTTATCGATAAGGCGACACAGATTTTAGGCGCTGCAGCTGTTCTCCTCAGACTGTAAGACCAGGGCATGATGGAAAACGCCGGGCTCTCAGCTGATCAAACCGCTGATTGGTTTAGATGTTGACTCAATAATATGACAAGTCAAATAATATATTTTTGTTAAATTTCATAGATTTTATTTCATCTTTTGTTTCAGTTTTTTTCTGTTAACAGAGTAGATGTTGTGACTGATGGTGAAGTTTAGTTGTCAGAGAATACATACATTCATCATGAACTATACAGTCCATTGTATATTAACACTAGACTGTTTTAATTTTTTTTTTTATTAAATAGGACTACTTAACAACACAGAGACTTGTGGTAAGTAGACTGAGTGGGATGTGAGAAACATTAATACGACATCTGAACAGATTTGAAGCCTTAGTTATAGGCTCTCTGACTGATCTGCGCTGAAAGCTGTTGTGTGTTTAACACTCATGTTTTTTATATATTTAAGTGTTTAAGGAGGACAGGTACGCTCAGCAGATTTATATACAGCAGCAAACTGATAGGACGCTTGCCTGTATAATGTTTTTTAATAGGCTGCTATGTCTTAACTACAATAACTGAAGACTGAACAAACTGATATCTGATAAGATTTTAATGAATGGGAATTAAATGAAACAGGATGTGGGTGCTTCTGTGACCTCCTGCACAGATTAAAGGTCACTAGAAAAGTCAGAAAACTGTCTGACTTGCTACAGCCTTCCAGGTGAAGCACAGTTTAGCTAAAACAAGCCTATTTTTTATGTGGAGCAGGTGGACCCAAATACAGGAGACGACAGGTAACAGGAGCTCAAAAAGATCACATAAGTCACAGTAGCTTAACAACGCACAAACAAATTAAGGATCCAACAAAGACTGAACTGAAAACCAGGACTTAAATACAAACTAGTCTGATGAGGGGATGAAGTGCAGCTGGAGAAAAAGGGCGGAGAAGCTCAGGTGAGGGGAATAAGGTGATGAGGCCGAAGAACAGGCAGGGAGAAACTGAGGAGCAGAGAAGGACTAACGAGGCTGATGTAAGACAGGTGTGACAGAAAACACAACACCTAACACATAAGGAGAGAACCTACAAAATAAACCAGGACACAGACTGACCATGATTAATACATGAAACAAGGAAAAACACAAACAGAAAACCTTAAAACGAAGTCCGACAACAGAATATGAACAAAAACCCAGAATCATGACAAACACTACAGCTCTGCTTATCTCAAAATTAAAACTTGCAGATGTACTTTGACATAAAACACCTTTGGTGTTATAACTAAGCTGTTCTATCAAAACATAAAACAGAAGAATACAGAAAACAGACATCTACATTCTTAAAAATAAAGCCTATAATTACAGCCATATTTGGTTCCTCAGCTTGTCCCCATAGGTCAGGGGTTTCCAAACATTTTTTTTTTGTTTAATGAAGGCCAGATTAGATCATGTGAAAAACACCCGGGGGGCAGCTGCTTTTCTTATCACATGGGCTTATTTTCCCATACAGTTGAGACAAAAGCTGTTAATCCTTCAGTGAAAAGGTTTTTCAAACATTTTTTTTTTCTTGACCTGATGTGCCAATCCTGACAACATCAGTGTCATATTCTACAGGTTAATAGAAAGGACGGAGAAGGCAACTAAAGAGACGATCTGATCAATATATTTTCTATGCATTTTTTTGATTAAACAAATATCTAAATAACAGAACAAACTACTACTGTTTGCTTCAGTTGTGCATTATGCATTATTGCATATTGCATTGTGCATATTTTTTGGTGATTTATTTGATTTAACAGAAACTGACAGATGACAGTTCATCATTCAAATTATGCCCACTTTCCTCTACCCACCCAAGCCCACCCCCAATAACCTCCCTCTACCCTGTAAAAAAAATTAAAATAAATAGATAAATAAATAATATTTTTTTTGTGTACGAGACAAGATAAACAAATTAAATAAAAAAAAAACTAATAAAGAAAAGGAAGAGAAAAAAACAAAACAAAACACAATTTTCAAAGATGTACATGATTTGATTGACATTTTGATCATAAAGAGGTGTTTGGTATTATGTTAAAACTGCACTGGAGATCTAAACAGTTACATACATGGCCACATAATTACACACATTATCCAGCAACAGTACCTAAAGCCCAAAAACCTACAAAAATCGTCTTTGTATCAAAACACTGTGGGTAGTATGTGAAGATGAATTATATTAAACCTTCCTCCGTCTAACCTGTGCCTGGATATCCTCCTTCACCTAATTCTTTGGCTACCAATGAACCGTTATAGGGTTCTTCAGAGGCAAATGGTTCTTGGTATATCGTCAGAAAGAACCCTTATTTCTTAGAGTGTAGATGGTTTATAATTCAAGATTTTGTATCCCCAGTAGAAAAGTGGAGCACTTGGCTGTCCTGAGCTGAATATTAAATGCTGAAGACATCCATTTGACAGAGACATTGTAATAAAAGAGCTGAAAAGAGTGCAGCTCTAAACCCCTGTCTCTTTAAAAATGAGGTAACTGCATGTAACCTACCATGAGATGCGTACGTGGTGGCAGCCCCGCTGACACTGAAGCGATTGAGGTTGAGCCTGTGACTGGTCACATTTTTCTGGGGCTGGAACATGATGATGTGGACCTTGGGAGCAAACATACAGCCCAGGACCACGAAGCCACTCAGGCTGACTGAGATACACATGGTGGTGGTCTGAACCTGCGGAGAAAAGAGGAAAAGACATTAATTAGTTGGCAGACTTTGATGGATATATCTTATGCTAATGTAATTGCTGTTAAACTTAATTTGATGATAATAATCTGTAATAAGGAACATTTTTCAAAGGCACCTTTTGAATGAATATTACAAAGTCTTTTAACGGAAAATAAAACAATAATGAATCAGATAGATAAATTTAAAATGCCTCAAGTCATTAACCAATCTCTATATGCACACAGAGCCAATGAGGCCTGTAAATTGTGAGTGTAAGTATTTATTGGCAGTGTGTTACCTTGCAACAGTTCAGAGGATAACAATTACAGGATGGATCAATGAAAGACAATCAACACACAGCACAGAGGCCAAACTTAACACTATCTCAGCTCTAACTTCATTCTCTACGATTTATTGTAAAAAATCAATGCTAAATACAACTGTAGGTAGGTTCTGGTGTATGGTGCATGTCCTTTTTAGGCTACCGTATCATTGCTGTGTCTAACTTTGTGTGGCAGAAAAGTGTTGCAGGGTTAAATAACAGCAACTCACAGTAGAATCTCAATAGTGTGCAGAGAAGCACATTAGTTATCAAACATCTCCGCTGTGTGTGTTCATACTCGTGTGTGTGTATGAGTGGGTGGTTGTGCATGTTGGTGATGTTGTGCCTCTACCTGACTAATCTTAAAGTCAGATTACAAGGCCAAAGAAATGCTTATTTCCAGAGAGAGAGGGAGAGAGGGGGTAGTGAGAAAGTGAGCTGTTTTTTTATAGGGATCAAATGAGCAGCCCTGGCATCAGCACTCCTCTCTTATGCCCTTTGATACAGTGCACAGTGTGCCTGTGTGTTTATCGAAGCGTGCGCTTAAGGTGTGTGTGCGTGTGTGCTTAAGATTTGTATGGATCAAGTGAACACACACTCCCCTTTGCTGTTAAATCTGGACATGTGTCAGCAGTTTGACAGAGCCTGTCTGTTTGTCATGCCAATACTGCAGAGCTGGGACACTTGCCAGCAGGATTCACTCTTTTGTGACCTGTGTGCTTGTATTAACCTCATTGAGGGGACAGCAAAACTGCTCAAAAAGTTCCATCATAGGGACCCCAATTTTTGTTTAAAGACTGAAAAAAAGCAAGTAAAAATAAAAACAGGTCCCCAGAAGGTAAATAAGGACTAATCTGACATTTTGGTACATGTACTTTCTTGCTACAAGTTAATGAGAAGATTAATATCAGTCGCATGTATGTACAGTGAATGCGAAGCTACAGCCAACAGACTACCTGAGCACAAACTTGCGAGGCACAAGATGGGTACATAAAACCCCTATCAAACGACTAATTGTCATTTGTACACTCGCTGCTGGTAGTCGCTTTATATTTACAGATGTAAGCCGTTTGTACAGACGTAAGTGGTAACAAACATAGATGTATTAAGAAGATCTGGATACAGCATGCAGGCGGGGCCTAGTTCATTCCTATGAGAGCTGCTCAGTAAAGCATGAAGCAAAAAACACAATATTTCCGCGGGATGACAGCACCCAGATCCTCTTTATTACCTGGCCCATACGGCTTACACACTAGAGACTCACGAGTGTGCCAGAGCGGGTAACTTCCTTTGGCATATCAACTGACTTCCTGTTTAGCGCTTAGCTAGCTGGAATTGCGGTTAAAAAAAGCTCTTTGAGACTTTCCAAATGTTATCGAACTGAATGGATTAAATCTTGATCGTGAAATGAGTCATTGCACGGGAGGATGTCACAAGTCAGTGTTTCGCCGACGTTTGTCTGGTTTGCTGAAGACAGGCTGCTAGCCCAGCATCGGCTGCTCTGTGCTCACCTTTTTCTCTGATAAAGATCCAGATGTTTGGGAGTTTTTTTTTACCAGGAGTCGAATTGTCAAAAGAAGTCTCGTTCTTTTCAAAACAAATAGATCGGATGCTTTTTAGGTTGTCATGGAGGGGTTTGAAGATGGCTGGTATGTATTTCTCTCTCTCTCTGTGTGTGTGTGTGTGTGTGTGTGTGTGTGTGTGTGTGTGTGTGTTTAAGAATATACCCTGTAGTCACTGGATGTAACATAGAAGATGGGAAGAAAGGCCAGCCAAATGATACAGGTGGTGTACATGGTGAATCCAATAAACTTGGCCTCGTTGAAGTTCTCTGGGCACTTCCTGGTCTTGAAGGCATACCTGCAGGGAGAGAATTATATACCTGATTAATCAGACACCATCTGGAAAAATGATATACTTAACTTAACTGAAATGATTGCTGGTATGTAAACAAAAAAACTGAAAGAAAAACTGATTTATGACTTTTAAATTTATCGAGGCTATCAAATGATTAATTTCTCAAATCGTGATTAATCGCATAATTTCTATAGTTAATCGCAATTAATCACATTTTTTAATCACGTTTTCAATTCCATTATCTTACATGACAAAACAGTTTTGAAGTTCATATCAACAAGGGAAAGCATTTCATACCAGATTGTCTTGATTAGGAATAAAATGACTGCAAAAAATTGCATGGGACTAGCATCAAGTGGGCATGTCTGTAAAGGCGAGACTCATGGGTACCCACAGAACCCATTTTCATGTAGATATCATAAGGTCAGAGGTTTAAAGGATCCCTGTGTAATGACCATGCTGTTTTTCTACTGCCAAACTTTAGCCTAACTTTGTGGCGTTATTCCGCACCCTTAATGAGAAGCTAGCATGGTCGGTACTGGATTCCTTACATCTTCTTGTTAATATGATACCAGTATCATCGCTGTAGGTTTAAAACTCAGCCCGGCACAGCCTCTTAATGACATGATTACCACGATTTAAAAAAAATTAACACAATTATTAACCTTCATCACATCGCAATTATTGTGTTAACACTGACAGCCCGAAAATGTATCTAAGAGCCTAGCGCAGTTGTTGTAGGAATTTGTAGTTTTATTTGTACAAAGTTAACATGGCACTAAAACAGTAAACCAAGTGTCCCAGGGTGGAGAACTTTAAGAACTTTTTATGAATGAACCATGACAGCAAATCAAACCAGCTGTGACTCACTTACACAGTACACAGGATGACCAGGAGCACGTCATATCCCAGTGACAGCAGCATGCTGGAGTCGCGTACATTACACTTGAGGATGACAGTCTGTCGTCGCTCCGGCAACGTGAAACGCCGTGTCCCAGGAACTTCCAGAAGCAGCCATACTGACACCATCACTAACTGGACGGAGATTAAACTCAGACAGATGAACACCTGCAGGAGAAGGGAGGAGAGGAAGGTAAGGTCATTAAGGTCCACTGTCTGTTTGTCCATCCGTCTGACTGATGCAGATGGATGGACGTGATGCTGCAATCACTCACCTGAGAGGAAGGACTAATGAAGCGTGGCCTCACTGCACCCGCTCCGTCTTTCACGCCGTTGAAAATCCTGGCAATTCTGTTGGTTTTGGTGAGGAGGGCGGAGTAACAGACAGCGAACGACGTGCCCAGTCCGAGGCGCCGAAGGGCACAGATGGCAGGAGAGGGTTTGGCCAAGAAGAGGAAAGTCATGGCGTAGGACATGAAGACCCCCGAGAGGAGGATATAACATAGCTCTCTGCCTGAAGCTTTCACCAGCGGTGTGTGGTTGTGTCTGACAAACACCCAGAACACCAAACCGGTGCACATGAACCTGTGGAGCGAGTCAACAACAAGCATGGCTGAGATCAAATTTGCTACCGGATACTGTTGTTTTTAACAAACTAAAGAAATGATAATTTTGTTCATTTTTACTGAATATCTGAAGACAAACTGTTATTTGTATGTATTTTGTTGCAATTGTATGCTCTTGTAATTAATACGAAAGTATCTTTTATATTTTTCATTATCTGGTCACATCATCAAGAATATCGTTTTTGCATAAATACCGTGAAATATTGTGATATTATTATAGGGGCATATCGTGTACCTCGACCGTAGTGTTGTTTGTTTAAGCTTAACAATAGCATTTTACCTCTAGTGGTTACATTTAGGCTTCAAAAATCCTGAAAGTGGTGTGAATCTGTGAAGATTATGTCGCTGAACAAAACATATGAGTATACGTTTGTTTGCCACAGAGCTTATTTTCTGCAATGATCCAAAATCCAATGGAAAAATCCTATAGGCTTTTTGACGAGGGAACCTGGGCAAAGTTAGCTTCTAGGTTGGCTAATACAAGAACGTGGTCCCCGGGAATGACATCTGCAACATTGATTCAAGTGCACACACTCACATTCCCCTCTCAGGACCAGTCAGAAACTGTCATCATGTTGACAGGCCTTTATCACTCACCCTACACAGGCGATGGTGATTGGACCAATGGCCCAGGCGTCTTCCCACATGATATAGTCCTCAGGAAGGTCGTAACAGGCCGTTAGGTCATCAGTGGGCCACTGGCCAGGAGCGCAGGGTGAGCAGGTGAACTCATCAGCCAGGTATTCGTGAGGCTCACAGGCTGTACAGATCCAGCAGCAGTACTCACCTGGGAAACAGGAATATGAACAGCAGAATGTGACAGTCTGAGATTTTTCAAAAGGCACAGCTGCTTGGTATAGCATGTCACTGTGACAAAGAAGAACATTGTTGAAATTCTGTCTCCTACCTGCCTGCATTTTCTTCATCTCATTGCGTTCACAGGGGTCGCTGCACTGCGAGGTGGGCACCACTTCTCGTGGCCAGCGGATCAGGTCGCTGCTCAGACTCAGACTCTCTGCCCATTCACCTACTGGCACATAGCTGTAACGATCGGCAGAGCGCTGGTAGCTGAAGATGTTATAACGGCCCATGCCGTCCCCCTGGGAATCAAACTTCACCGCTGTCTCAGTGCCTGGAGGAGAGAAAGGGGCTGCAGGGTGTGAGAGGAGACAAAGATTGGGGAAGAAATTGATAAGACGAGTAGAAAAAGGAGATTAAAGCTAAACAATTGCAAACAATCATCCCATTGATGTCTTTAGTGATGCCTCTTAAAAGCCATAGTGAGGACAGAGACAATAAGCCATGGTCAGTTAAGCCTCAGGAGTCCAGAACAGAAAGTGAAGGGCATTACAACAGTGTTTTCATTACTGAGGCCCAGCCAGTTACCAAAGTATTTGCTAAGAGGCTATAAATGCCGGGTATACTTGGCGATGTCTCTGTGTATCAATGGCCTCTCATCCTTCCCTGAGGTCACATAGGGACAAAACACTGCTCTAAATTCGTGATCTGACAAAGTTTATTACCAAATGCATCATTAACAAACTGCCCATAAAGTCATATAGGCATGACGGCAGAGGACTGAATCCCTGGGCAGTGCTGTAGCTACCCACACATTGATAGAATTAGCCTCTGGGTCTCTTATGTGAGGGAGGTACACTGCTGAAACTGCCAAATTGGTTTGTATACAAGTTGTTATGAAAGGATTACCATCTACCCTGAGGATGTGGGAACAGAAGAGATTGTAAAATTGGCAGGATGCTGAAACCATTAAAAAACAACCAAGGAGAAAAGCGGCTATTGAGTGGGGGGCAAAAAAAGTTCTTGATGTGTTGCAGGCAGCGTTGGACCTGACAATGCTGACACTTGGTCGTTCTGACACAGTCAAAGTATATGTCACTCCTACAGGGCCTCTTCTGTCCTTACAGCGGAGCAATCAACTCTGTGCTGCTGACACACTGCACAGGGCTGAGTGCTATACGCTGCTGCCTCCCCTGTCAAATGATGATGTGGCTGGGGATAGTGCAGCGCACGCTGGGTTTATAAGGCATCACTCTTCAACGTATAACAAGGCTCTCGGTCTTCAGTGCGCAGCAGCATTGATGATACGGCGCTGCCTTTCTCATATCTCTCTGTCATTGGGTAAGTGAAGAAATCACGGGCCAAACATACAGCTTGGGATCAGTGGAATGAATCAAAATACAGATTGCGTGTGTGTGTGTGTGTGTGTGTGCATGTGAGGATGTACGTGCACACGCGCTCGTGGAAGCTCCATTAGGTTTAACTTTACAGTATGATGGTTAAGGTATTGCTCTGTGCGCCGTGGGAGGCTGTGCTGACAGAACCAAAGCCCTGACCCTGCTGTTAGTGGCGTGCGTGTGTGTGTGTGTGTGTGTGTGTGTGTGTGTGTATGCGCGTGTGCGTGCATGCAACATTGACAAGGGCTAAAGCTGTGCTATTGTTGTGAGAGCTCGGTGTGTTCAGAGAAGAATGGCGTGTCAGATGGCAGCAGAGGGGGTTAGGGTTTATGAAATCCATAAATCACAGAGACAGCACAACCCTCTATCTTTCTCTGCTCTCTCTGTCACAGGAAATTCTAAGTGTCAAGTCTTCTTTGGATTTGGGTCCTAAATGTTTAGGTGACAGCTAAATGAAAATGATTTCAATAAGATGGTGATAATATCTTCAGACGAAGAAGAGATATGAAACCATTAAATTGCAAGTTGGCAGATAATAAAGTCTGCTAATAACACAGAGCAATAAGACAAGCCGGGCCTCCTCCTCCTGGACACCCATACACACCCGCAGAAACACTTTACCACAAGCTAATTATCATAACTGCACCTTATTAGGACCTAGATGTGTGCTGAAGCCTAATTAGCTGTATGTGGTAATTACATGTAATACAGACTGAAGCGATAACGGCATTAGCCTACAGACCCATTTGAGTGTGCTGTGGTGTCCTTGACTTCACTCTAACAGATCACAGTCAGAGAGCAATACACTCAGAGGACTGGTGATTCCTCCCTATAACCAACACCAGCGACCTTGCTGACGTGACAGAGCGGCTTATCAGGAAAAGTGTATGAGGGTGCAAGTTAGAGCTGGCGAAGGCCACCAAGACTCTGGTGACTGCAGAGAGCTGAGACAGGCAGCCCAGGTCCTTGACTGATGGACACCCATCTCTTCCCTCAGCACTGTCCTCGGCTAAATTTAAAAAATCAGGTGAGCTCAGAGTACCAGCGGCTGAAAGATTTTGTGGTTCTTTCTAAACAAGACTAAGAGTTGACAGCCATGCAACAATGCGAGGTTGCACTTTAGCGTGTTAACTCACTCACAATGACAGTTCTTCATGCTGATGTTTAGCAGATGAAATGTTTGCCATGTTCACCATCTTAGTTTAGCTTCTTAACATACTAACTTCTGCTAATTAGCACCAAACAGGTATTTGTTAGAGGTAGAGGACTAGGGTCACACTTGACTTAACTTAATTCAGATTCACAAATTTGAGGACGTCAGATACACTTGACTAACCAGCTTGTTCTCATTCTGAAATTTCTCTTCAATTAATCTGTTCTGTCAGTGCTTTTGGCATACGAGCATGAAGTCCCACTCTGCGTCCATCTGGAACGTATGGACGCCGTCAGCTGAGAATGCAACCAGACAGAGCAGGTGGTGTTGTTATTATATGCTGGCGGACAACCGGACAGCATCGGGCGCATCAACATGATAGGCATATGGGCGGCATCACTTGAAAATGGCACCTGACCGAACCTGTTGCATGCACATGACACACAGAGGGACGGCGTCATGTAACAATGCTGCTGGTGACAATGTAACATGAGGAGCATGAGTTCGCTTATAGGGCGAGTAGGAGGGGGTAGATGGGTCCCAGAAACAACTGAGTAGATGTCACTGACAGAGTGGCTCCATGTAACAGGTTGATCTGAGAGCGTGTTGGACAAACATAGTTAAAAAACTCGAGTTGATTTTGACTTTGTATTTATGACTTGAGACTTGATTTAGGCTTGAGACGGGGGGGACATCACTTTTGTTTTGTTGAATATTTGCATTTTTCGCGTTGTGTGTAAGTATATGAATCATGATTGAGTGGTTTGTTGTGCAATATGTGCAAGCCCAGCCAGCCTTTGCCATGCTTGATTCTCATCACTGTAATTTTGGACATGCACCTGTGATGACGTTTAAAAATTAAGGGACCATCAAAGTCATACCAACTCATCCCGAGGGGAACATGAATGACTCTACCAAATTTCAAGGTGGTTTGTCCAATAGTTGGTACAAGAGGAAAAGTCAGAAGATTACCAAAGTCTTAGGCTTCTTCCTCTGGGTACTATGTATGTCTGAACATTTCTTCATACAGTGGTCTGTATGATATTTATTGAATTAGCACCTCACAAATGACTTTATATATTTACGTAAGATTTAGTAAAGTAAAGTTACACAGGTTAGGTTTAGGAAAAGAAACATGGTGACAACCTGCATTAAAATAATTTAAAGTTTACTTGGTTTCACATGCTTCCGGATACTGGTCTCCTGAGGGAAAGTCCTGTGTTGTTTGACAGATCCACCACCTTAAAATTTCTCACATGGACTTGATGTCTTTAAACGAAATAAATAAATGAATTTATTAATAAATATAACTTTGTTCTTTACCCCCATCAGTGGATTATTCACATGTTCACAACCTTCCTGATTTGGCGAGGTATATAAAAATTACTGGCTCATGATTACATGAAATGAGGTGCGTTACTTTTATTTTATAGATATATTTGCAAACAGTGCATGAGAACAGCCTAATGTCTCTGCAAAATTTGTTGCCAATTCATCAGGTAGATGTTAAGATAATTTACAGTATCAGTGAAAAATGTGACAGAATCACAGAATAAAGAAGCATTCATACCTGGAGATCTATGACACACAGTTTTACAACAATGCATCTAATACAGTGGTTCCCAATTGGTGGATCATGATCTAAACTAACGATTAAAGAGAAATCTGGACCCTGTGGCTGGACCAGTTGGGTACCACTCATCTAATAGGTGTTGAAATATTTCAGTCTAAACCAACGTGGTGGACCGACAGACTGACATTGCCATCCATACAGCCGTGCCACTAGCATGACTAAAAAGCATTTGGATTTCGTCAGATTCACAAGTGGTGGGTAGAGCAGCTGAAAGGAAGTTTGTCCCTCAGCTACCTTTCTGCAGCGTGTTTCTGTGTGATGTAACTTTGATGGACCGTGAGCTGAACCAATTTCATCATTTGAAGAATTGAATGTGGTGACTGCTTCCTAACAGCAGCTTGTGGGCTTTCTTGCGGTGTCTTAACACAAACTATAACACGACTTCAGTCCTGAAACAGTGATGATTGATTATTCTGTGTGACCTCATCCATATAATACCTCCCGCTGGCCCAGTCCAGTCCAGCTGAGACCCACAGCAGGCTCAGCTCTCAGCGCTACACGCTGCTTTGAGTAACTTTCCATCCCTACGAAGTGTCGCCAGCACCCAAAGGCGGACCATGCCTTCTCAGCGACATTCTCCCCAAATCATTCAGGTTGTGTAGCTGAGGTACACTGTGTATAATGATTTTTATAGACTCAACAAAACAAAGTGCCCATTGCGCGGACCAACTGTGAATATACTGCTGTTTATGTGAGAGAATTTATTGAATTGCAAACCAAAACCTACTCATCTTCTTAATAAAACAGCCGGGGCCACAGCATATAAAGTAACAAAAAAAAAAAAAAGCAGATAAAGTTGGGGGAAACAAACTGCGATTATAACACAGCCTAACCAGATCCCTAATTTTTGTAAGACACTTTTTTACCATTCCCACTAACTCGAGAAACACCTTATTATTCTAGCTTAATTAGAAGCATGGTGAAAACAGGCTTTTCATTCAGAAGCTGTGAAATTAATTATGTTCTCGGCCATGTCGGGCTAAAGCGAAGCCCAAGGGGGATTGTGGGTATTAAAGGCAGGGAGAGAGAGGGGAGGCAAAGGGGCTTGGGAGGAATAAGTAGGAATAAGTAATCTGAAAGTGGAGAGAACGGGAGAGAGAGGTATGCAGACTCATAGAAAGAGGGCGAATCTTTTCTTTGTGTGAGTGTATGACTAAAAATTCAAAAGCTGGCTGTTGATTAGTTGTTGGCGAGGGAATAGAGAATAGTATTTCCAAGCGTCAATTCATATGAATCCCTGATTTAATCCTGATTTAAGCTTGACAAAGTAAACACTGCATATAGGTCCGCACACAAATGCACACCTGCTCCGGGTAAAATATAAAAATACAACAGCTCTGCATGCTAATGGTGTGACCAACCTTTCTTGTCCCTTTTTTTTTGCTTCCTCCAGAGAGTTGATGACCTTACACATCTGTGCCCCACAAAGACACAGACACACATCCCTGAGCATGTAGAGATACGGACACAGGGATGCACTCACATGTCACAAAAGCACACACAGACATATCACATTAGCTATATTTGTTCTCCCTGCAGATTCGGTCACGGGGGACGGAGGCGCTGCCTGGGCCGCGGACCAACAGGCCACAGGGGAATGGAGGACAGATAGGTTGGTGAGAAGGAAGTCTATAACAAGGAGGAGAAATGTATAGAAGAGAGTTGAGGTTTGACTGCAAGAAAGGTGGTGAGATAGAAGAGACAAAAGAACAGGCCAAAAGCAGGAGGTGCTGGGAGGAAGGATGAGCCAAGAGACAAGATAAGGGCAAAGAAAAGAGGGAAGTGACAGGGGAGAAGAATAAGAGAAAAAACAGAGAGGAGATAGCAAGAGAGAAAAGCAAGAAGCTGGTGTGACGGCAGCAGAGATATAGGTGGACGGAGGAAAGCCTTTAGACGGAGGAATCAATAGAGAAAAGGTGAAGGATGGATCGAGGGATGAGCAGAGTGAAGGAGTGGAGGAACAGACCGGCGCAGAGAGGCGGTGGAGGCAGGAGAGGCAACCTTGTGAAGTCTGAGTGGGATGTGCTGTTTTTGAATGTAGAGAGAGAGTAGGACACTTTCTGGGTGAGAAATGGAGACACGGAGAGAGAGATATAGAGAGAGGGAGTAAGGAAGAGTGAGAGAAAGAGAGACAGAAAGACGGAGAGAGACAGGGAGTGACAGAGGCAGAGAGACGGAGGGAAAGAGTGCAGATAGAAAATGAGGGAGAGAAGGAGTGAAGGTTGTTCTCTAGCATCTAAACGTTGCAGTAAGCTCGCTGCTCAATATGGCCCTGAAGGCACACCGCCTCTGCTAACACAGACATATCACACACACACACACACACACACACACACACATGCAAGAGCGCAGAGAGAAGGGGGAATATCACATCTATCACCACTATTTGAACAGAAGACTGCGTGCATGTGTGTATATACTGATATGTTTGCTGCAGATCAGGGAGGTGGGTGGGTGGGAGTTGAATGATGGCTTTGAGAAGTGTGTGGGTTGGGGGTGTCTGCAATTTCATGCTGGTGAAAAAAAAACAAAAAACAACGAGCATTTCAAGCTGTCTCTTTATAAAAAAAAGAAGAAAAAAAGCTGACTGTTGCATGCTTTTGTGTCTCTTGTGTGTGTGTTTTTGTGATCAGACTATGTAGCAAGGCCTCATAAAAATGCACAAATGCTGCCCCTGTATCTATTACTAGATGGTATGGAGCAGTTCCCATGATCTACCAGATCACTTCAACAATTGGCAATAGTGTCGGCTTCATTACCATAGCAACTAGCGAGATGAAACTAGATGAACAGAGCGGCATGTGAAAACACATTCCTAACCACACAGCATACTGCCTCAGTGCACCACATACGCTGTGAGTAACACACAACAAAAACAGTCCTATCACAGTTACAGACACAATCCGCTGTGTTGTTGTAAAGTCAACAACAGGGGATATTAATTTAGTGTCGACTTAAGTGAGATCAAACTTTGGTGCAATGTAAAGTGTGTATACTGATCACACATGTGTGTAAGAGAAGGAGGTGGCAGAGAGATAGAGAGAAAAGTGTTGGTTTTCCGTCTGCTACAGTTCAGACTGAGAGCACTGCGGATGGTGATGCTGCAGTATTTATACCCCACATTCAACCTCAGCTCACCTCAGCTCCTTTCCGTACATACTGTCGATGGAAAGATGTATATGTACAGCAGTGTGAGTGCGTCATTCTGGGGCTTAAACCAACAACCCAGAGCAAACGCCTCCCGCCACAGTTCCCAGTTAAACTGCGCCGCCACCGTCAACATCCACATCGTCTTATCAGCGCAGACTTTTTGAATACATTTTTTTTTCACAGATAAAGCTGTTTGCCATGCTGTCACTGTCGACACTGAGCTGTAAAGAACTAAAGATCCTTGTGCATGCTGTTACTCTCTTCACATGCGCCTCATGGACATACATCAGTGGCAAGCAGAAGGGAGGGGGAGCAGGAGAGGGGAATGTTAGGGAGAAAGATGATCAGACATAGAGATGTTGGGGAGTCACAGTGGGATTCACACCTCCTCTCCAACTTACTACACACATTTTTTAACTTTTTATGTGTGAATCTGCATATCTGTTCCACCCTCCTCTGTATGCATGCTATAAGGGAGTGGTTATCATCTGTGCCAACCGGAGGCTGCGACTGTTTCCTCTCCTTCCTTCACTATCTTACTCACACTCTTTCTCTCCCTTTCCCTCTTTCTGTCTCCCTCCTCTCATGCAGAAATGCTCCAAGTCCTTTGATTTGTAGCAGAAATGAAGATGGGGAATTTCAAAGAGAATCCTCTTCTTCTGCTGACGCACGCTGTCCCACTCCGGCATTGCCTCAGTGCTCCCTTGTTCCTTCCCTCCTTCCCTCCTTATCTCTTTTTCTGTCTTACCCCCTTTTACCTTACCCCAAACTCTCTTCTCTCATTTTCGTCTGCCTGTCAGTCTTATCTGTAAGCTTCCTTTCCCCCTCCCTCCGTATGTGATGCCATTCTTTCGTCCTCCATCCATCCCTCCTCACTCTCTCCCCAGCGTCTTGTGGCAAAGCTGCCGTGTTAGCGCTGTTTGTTAGGCTGTTTTGATGTCTGCTCCTGGTCACGGTTGGTGGAGGAATAAGCACCTCTAAACCTGTGTCAGTCCCCGAGACACAGCAGTTTATTTATAACGCTGCCTTTGTACGCCATCTGTCAGTCAAGCCAATCCTCTGTCTCTTCTCTCACAACTCTACAGAGACTGACAGACAGACAGGCAGCGTGCTATAGGAGCTATTATAACACACACAATCTCATTAGCGCGAGAGAGAAGAATATGGCTGACGGATTAACTGCAGCTCTCATTCCTCAAAGCAACTTTGTAGTGTCGTATCAATTACGCATGGGTAATAGGTGTCAATGGCATGGCTGGCTCTGACAATACACAGCAATTAAGCGGATTTGTCTCAGTACTTTTCATGTTCTGTGGTTCGGCTGTTTTGGCTGAGGAGAAGGACAACACGTTCATGAGCGGACTGCTAACTAGGCACCACACTCACATTCCTGTCTGGCTATCTTTGCCCTTTTCTCCCCAACCTTCTCTCCAACATTCACTTCTCTCCGCTCTTCATCCACCTTGAACACCTTATCTAGGACTCTTCGCTCTCCTCGCCATGCTCTGGCTCTCTTACCTGTGAAGCTGACATTAAGGATGTAATCCCTGTAGAGTCTGCGCCCATCCAGAGCCTTCATGCTGTCGCACAGTTTGGTGGTGTTGAAGCACAGGCTCCGCTGCATATGATGGAGGGCATGAGCCATGGCGTACACTGCGTTCACCACAAACATGATCTTAGACTCTGGTTCAAAGTTACTCTTGTCCATTGACAAGTCCATGTCACACGGTGGGAGAGACGTCTCTCCTGGTCCGACAATTCCTCCTGCTCCTCCTGCTCCTCCACCACCACCTAAGGAGCACTGGAACCGCTGCTCCCAGAATTCCCTGTACCAAGGATTGCGATGGTTTTTGACTGGGTTCAAACTGAGAAAGTAGCGGTTAAATTCTGGCACGGGATTGGCCGCCAGCTCAAGTGTAATGGCTCCTTCAGCGGTCACCTCATTTCCCTTGGTAATGCTCTCCTGTGCACCCCAGCCATCACTGGCCACCCAGATGAAGGAGGTGTTCAGCCTGGCAGCAGCTGCCAGCAGCTCTCTGGCATCGTCGCTACGCAGGAAGAGCACGGCCACACGGGCGTTGGGCTTCTGGAGGAGCTGACGGATGACAGCTTCATAGGACTTCTTCGCATTAGAACGCCCCACCTGGACAGACAGAGGACATTATTGTAATATCAGATGTACTGTAAGTGCTTGTTCCAAATAGGTTTTTGGCCCCTGTTTGTGACCGCCATCATTCAAAGCAAGAAACAAGCAAAAACTGCTGTCTGTACTTCTCCACATGATGCAACTCCGTAGCAAATGAGATGAAAAATGTGACTGTGAAAGTACCCAGAATGAGTTCTTGGAGATAAGCTTTCATTTTCTGGTTCACAACTGATAACACTAGTGTAATATAAACTCCATTTGTGTGTAAGACAAGATAAGACATGGAGACAAACTTTTATGAGCTCACAAATTCAGTGCCCTGTTCATTGTTAGTGGTGCAGCTTCAGGCCATACATCAGTGTGACACTGCTGATTAAAGTTCGGGGTTTTTGGTATCTTGCTTTGAGCGATGGCTGCTTTACATTCACGCAGAAATAAACTTCTGTTCTGTTGCATTCTGTCTGATGCTTTACCTTCTCTGAAGTGGCAATACAGATGTTCCTCATGCGTGCCTCTTGTTCGAAGGCCTCTATACCGGTTTCACCATAATCACCCTCTGATGCCACAGTGGAGACGTACGTCCAGTTGAAGGACCGCAGGATCTCGGCCATGGCTTTCGCCTGGTAGAAGTCAGGGGGCACTGTGCGGGCGAAGTAATCGTAGCGAGTCTTATCACTGAGCTTGGCACTGGTCGAAGCATAGCTTATCTGAGGAATCTGAAAGAGCCTGAGGAGATTGGCAACCTGTGGGGAGAGATACAGTAAAATGAGACATAAATCAGCCGAAATTATTCCTAATTTACCCTTGTAAAATTAAACTGTCACAACTTTTTAATGAATTGTCCAAACTTAAGATTGAGTGACTGATAACTCTTTTTTATGTATTCTCAAGCACATAGGAATATGAAATGAAAAAGTAATTTTTGGCTACTGATTGTGTATCAGAATGAACACACATCTTTCAGATATGTTTCAGAGACTGTCAACATTATCTACATACGAAATTAAAGGTGACTCCCAAAATTCATCTAAATTTTTCCTTTTGATTTCATGTAGTTTGAGTCCGATTTAAAATGTCTCATTGATTTTGATCACAGTTTTGTTTTGTTGTCTTGTGTGAACACTGTAATTTGATAAGCAGTGCAACTCAAATTTGTCCTCTGTGTTAAACTCGACAGAATCCATTCAAGCAGCTACTTGTAGTGTTTACAATGCAAATGTTTTGAATGGTGGCAGCAACAAAGCCAATTAATGTACAATTAATTTAATGGGGCACTTGAAAGCAGTAGAGATAGAGAGCAGCAAACTGGAGGATACGCTGAAGAAGAGGTGAAGCATCTCAAAAACAAAAACGTGTGTGTTTGTTTTACATTGTATGACAAAGCTCTCAGTAAAAAATGTAAAATGTGGATTTCACTGAGCTAATAGAATGAACCCTTTCTCTGGTATCTACATACAACTACAAAGAATGAGTTAAGCTCCTAGAATTGCTTGAAAGGTGCAACTAAAATTTCACAACCAGCCTGGTCTCACAGAAATGCGTGAAATGACCACAATCTCTTAACATAGCATTACATGGTGGTTTCATGTATTGTGTTGAAATTAAGTGCCATCACGGAATCTGGAAAATGGAAATCGGAAAATGGAAAGTCATTTAAGATCCGTGGTGGACATTTGCTGCATTCAGATGGGATCGTGTTTACCATTTTCATGAGAAGTGACCGTATAAACACCCCGTGATACAGTACTAACCATGTTAGGAGTGGAGGTTTTCTGAGGGCTCCAAGTTTATGACTTGTGTAGATGACTTTCCATGTTGTAAACATAAATTCACGAGTTCCATTTGGTGCAATACAAATCCCTGGTTCACTAACATCACTGCATTGGCAGTGGCTAATGTTACAACCCCACAGGTAGTATAAAGCACGAGAAAGTCCATAAAGAAGTCAATGTTGACTTTTAGTTTCACACAGAACACAAACAGAGGTCTCCCAGGTGAAAGTCCAGTGTTTGTTGAAACATCCAACAACCCAGCATTGTCCCTGTACAATGGGGAACACAGCACTGTGGCATTTTAAACAATATGAGGCTTGGACCTGGAAATGGGAGCCTATTTTGAAAGGCCGATAAGTTACGACTTAAAGCCAATATGCTCCCACGAGGTAATATGGTGTTCAGAGGTCATGGTCTGTGAGATCACATTGTTTACAATAGATACTCAGATTTGAGATCTGATTTAAACAAAAATATCTGATCGTTACTGGATATCACACACAATAAACTATTGTTTAGGTTTGTAGGGAGCTTCTGTCTCTAATATTGTCAAGTAATGCAGAGCAGGTGGACACAAATGCTGGAGATGGCAGGCAGCAGAAACTAAAAAAAAATCACTGAAGTGATTGAAGTGCAGGTGGAGAAGCTAAGGTGAAGGGAATAAGGTGATGAGGCAGAAGAGCGGGCAGGGAACTGATTGGCTGGGAAAAACTGGAGCAGGGAGGACTAACAAGGATGATACAGGACAGGTGTGTAGACGGTTGGGAGAAACCCCTTGTAAACTTTTGACCATCAATGAAGAGTAAACTTCGTTCATTAGAGAGAAATCCGGGTGAGTTTCCAACGTGACCCACCGCTGTACAAACAAGGCAGGGGGGAGGACTTACGGAAGCTCTACTGACGGGAAGTCTGTGTCAACTACGCTACTGCTATTTCCAAGGTGATTTCAATCATGATTAAGCTAAATTTAAAAAACAAAGTTAAATAACCACAAAATGCTTTAGGTCTCTCCTTTTATAAACTCCCCCTTATATTATAAAAAAAATCAAGTTTAGAGGTTACTCTGCCAGACATGACCAATCGCTGTCAAAAACTGAGAAAAACTATGTGTAAGTGTTTTTAAATAACAAACTTTATTTAATGACTAAAACTTGATTTTAAAATACTTTTAAAATACTAGAGCATTAGAAATGCCTGCTGTCCAGAATATCATGAGTTGAAATCGGCACGTACCTGAAATACTGACTGTTCACTGTGGTCCGGACACTTTTTTTTTGGCATGCAATGAAGCTTGTGTGTGCATGTATTAAGACAGCAAAGCACATTTACTGCTGCTAGAGTCTGGAATATTGTGAGTCTATGTTAATGAGGCTGATGTAAGACAGGTGTGACAGAAAACAGGCGGGAAACAGATGAAGGCAGGAAGTAACACAAAACATTACATATAAGGAGATGACCTACAAAATGAAACAGGACACAGACTGACCATGATAAATACATAAAGCAAACAAAAACACAAACAGAAAACCCCAAAACAAAGTCTTAAAGATAACAGATATAAACAAAAACACAGGATCATGACAAATATGCTCCAGTGAGGCAAAGTGAGACTGAAAAAGATCTCTGTAAAATATATATTTTTTTGGTAGCTTGCAAGTGAAGATGTCTGCCTAAGGACTGTCTGCCAGCAGAGAAAATGTGAGTGTGAATAATGTCAAAACACATCAAGTACAATACTATTAACTGCAATAAAACTGCTCATCCACAGCTATTCACAGGCATGCAGCAACTGCAGGGGTAGAGTTGTTTTGTTTGAGGTTTTTTTAAATTTTATTTTCCCTTTGACCAAGCGGTCTGTGTTGAAGAGCAGATATCCATGTGCGTCAAGGTCTACCGTCTACAGCCACGTCATAAATCTTTGACCAAAAACGATTGGCAAATTGACAAAAACTTGGAAATAAGACCCACAAAAATAATTGGAATTATTTATTTTTTTCATCAAAGGAAAAATTAGAACGTATTTAGAGGGTTACTGCTGATAGGAAATGCTTCATGCATAATGTGATTATTTGAAGATAAAAGACAATGCAGCAAGTGTTGGCATACATGCACATGGAGAAACACAAAATAGCACACATGCACGCACACACACATGCATGCATACACACACGCACAGAGAAGTTCAATAAATCACTGACTCATGCATTAGTGATGGACATCATCTGGGGTCTACTGATGTCCATATAATATTCCCTTTTACTGTTGATTGGGGTTCGGTCATGTTCTCTTCATTACAATTTTAGTCACAGACGCCAACACAAACAGTGGACATATAATTGCTACACATTCTCATACTCACAAAGACATACAGTGTGTATGCAAACATACACACTCAAACATGCACACACACGCAAATAAACAGAAAATACACAGCCATTCTGTTCTCGCCTCAGTTTAATCCTTTTAGAGCGCATCATTCTGGGCTTTTCTATATTTCATTCATAGCTCAGTTGATGAGCTGTTTTGACAACGTGTCAGAATCTCATTAGACTAATAATGTAGAAGATTAGAAAACACACTCATATATATACACTGCTGTGCACAAGTGCAGGTGGGGACATACACAAACGCCTGCACTGACAAAGACACACACACACACACACACACACACACACAGATGGCTGCATATAGTACTTCAGGCAGGTTTTTATGGTTTTAAGATGGCAGTTGACTTAAATGTCAGGGAAGGTCACGCTGCAAAATGTAACCGCATTGCTCCATTACCTGCCACTGAACAATGACTACAGCTAGCTAAGAGGCCTGTCTGTAGGGACATGGAGGGTTTACTCTGTTAGTGAAAGCTGCTCCCTTCCTGTGTTTGAGAGAGAGCGAGAGCGAAGGGAGATGTACTATAGGAATGAGTTGAATATGAGAGACGAGTAGGAAAAAAAATGAAAGGGAAGGGGGAAAAAATTGCTGCAGTGGAGGGCTGCTGTGTGTTTTCTGCTTGGAATGCAAGTCACACACGCGCACACAGACACACACAGACACATACACACACGTGTGCGAACGGAGGGGAGAAATGATGCCCGCTATGTAAATGCCCTCAAAACATTGGAGTTTAGTTGTGCATGGTTAAACATAAAATAATTCCCTATTACTTCATTTAGAAGCAACAGACAGAGCGGCCAAGTAGAGAGAGGCATGAAGGAGTAGCTGGATTAGCTTCACTGGCAAGAGATCAGAAAGCAGAGCGCAGCTCGGGTCTCGTAAACAGTGCTGCCCTCGGAAAAGACAGGTAAAAACAACAGCAACGGAAACAAAGGGCAACAGGGATGAGCTGCGAGAAAACAAGGGATAATTATGTGTGATGAAGGACAAGAGACAGAGCAGATGTGTTAACAATGGCCGCCCCAGGAAGGAGGAGGAGGAGAAGAAGGGGGCTGAGGTCAGCATACACTGAGCTCTCCCCAAATAGCCGCGAGGGATGCCTCTGAGTGCATATAAAGAAGGAGAAAAAAAGAGAAGTAGGCAGTGATGAGAAGGAAGAGAGCAAAGATTTAAGGGACAGGAAAAAAAGGGAGAAATACATAAAATGAGAGAGAGTAAAAGAGGGTAAGAAGACAGAGAGACAGTTGCAGAGATTAGGGATTTAAGGACTGATAGGAGGATGCTTTTGTGCAGTCACAGAGGAGTAAGGGAGAAGGAGGTTTTATGCTAAACTATGCAAATTAGCCAGCTCTGTGACAAGAGCTACAAGAGCCGAGGAGACACACAAGAACACACCAATAGAAAACTTGATTCTGAGAAAGGAGTACACACACAAACACACACACACACACACACACACACACACACACACACACACACACACACACACACACACACACACACACACAGCAACACACATGGACTTGTACTGGCATTTTGCTGGGAGTCAGCTCCTGCATGCTCGGTCATGAGTTAAAGATGAGAGGGGAGGCCACCAAGAAAGTTGACAGTGGTAAAACGTGTTTGCATAAATACTGCTGAAAGTGCATGCTGTGTGTTACCTGTATGGAGACGCTGCTGAAGGATCCGCCTATGACGCCAGCAATTGCGAGTGGGCTGTCGTCCTGCAGAGCGTAAGATCCGTCTGGACAGATGAACTCTGTGTCATCCACCTTGGTGAGGGAGGCTCTTACAAACTCCAGAGCCTGGGAAACACACACACACACACACACAACACACACACACACACACACACACACAGATATTCATATCAAATGCTGTCCAACATACGGGATACCATATGGTCTACATTATCTATTTATTCTTAATCAGCTTGACACAGTTTGAAATATGTTATTTTAAAAAGACTAATGATACTTTTTAATAATGTTATAATTATTACTATCTTTATAAAGGTACTATAAAAGTTGATTGCTTTACACTCGGGCTCTTAAATGCTTTTAGATCAGGGTCCAAAGTTGCAAATGAACTCTCCTGAGACCAAAATATATTGCTGGTTTGTGGACAAACAGGCAATGAACCTGCAACCCACATAGGAAAACCAAATGTCAAAAATCCAGGGTTTATGCAATCAGTCAAAGAGCTCATTGTATAAGATCACTGGATGCATCATCCCCAAATAGCTCAGCAATAAGCTACAATATATTGTTTGAAGATAACAATCCCTGAGGGGAAATGCCTTTTTCATTTTTTATATCCGGCTCATTTCACTCATCGCAAATAGCTTCAATCTCTATTTCTCATCAAGGATTTGCTGTTATCATTTGAGGCAAGATCCTTTACCTGTCATGGATAAAATAGAATTTCGAGGTACATTTACTCTACCTGAATATCACCTTTTAATGAGACCTTTTCTTTTTTTTTACTCCATTTAAACTGGTAACACTGCACTTTTTACTTCTAACACCACAACTTACTTTGCGGAGCAACTTTTTAAATATAAAATCTAGCAAAAGTTCAAGTCGCCCGGCAGCACAAGAGAACAGACAGCTAATTAAACAAACTGTATCTCAACTTTGCTGTATCTAAAAAGTTGTATCAGCATTCACAGGGAAGAGCAGAGACAACTCAACACTGTACAACTCAAAAATAGGTGACTGTCTTGGAGAATAAATGCTCTAACTGAGCTGTTATTTCAGCAATGTGCTAATGTGACGTGGTCTTACTTTTGTTGAGGATTTCATTTCTTTCAACAGTATCATATATACTGTGCATAGCAGATAATAGTTGTATTTATAATATTAGTAGTGAAACAAATGCAAGAGCAGCAAGAGATACAGTTCAAAGAGCACAAAACTAGCTTTCTAAGTTGTTTTTTTGTAATTTGGTAAATTACTAATGATATATCATTATATATTTGAGTTTTAAAGTCAGCAGCATCTTGTCTAAGTGAAAGCTTAAAAAATACTTCACCTGCAAAATGAACATTTGTTTATTAACTACAAACCATGTGTTACATTGAATTTGTAAAGAAAACTTTGTTTTTCTCGCATGCCTACACGGTGAACGAAGATTCAAAAAAAAAAAGAAAAAAGGTGGGCCTTCATCATGAATTGAATTGGGCTGTGTTTAACAGCAAAAAAACTACATCGCTGTGTCCTTTCTTACAAACGCTCACACAACTCACACACAATATGCTCAGTATACTGTAAAAATAACTACAACTGTAACTATTTTTTTTAGCTTCATCACTTCAGTCAACTTGAAAATTTAAGGCAGCCTGAACACTAAATTTTTTAAGTTAAAAGTTTATTTTGTACTTCCCAAACACGTGTGTTTTCGCCAAAACGTTCTGCTGAGGTATTTGATATTCTTATGTTTCAGTGAAAATGCATGTGTTTGGGAAGCACTTATCATACAAGTGGATAAATACGATTTGGATTGTACTGCACAAGTTGTGTGAAAATGGATTGATTAAGTTTTGCTCTTGAATGTGGTCCCCAAT
Organism: Plectropomus leopardus; assembly: GCF_026936395.1. Lineage (NCBI taxonomy): Eukaryota > Metazoa > Chordata > Actinopteri > Perciformes > Serranidae > Plectropomus > Plectropomus leopardus. The sequence continues at coordinate 9,498,900 of NC_142182.1, forward strand.
TACCTCAGCTTATACAGATAGTTAGCCTTTTTTGGATTCTTCATTCACTGTGGAGGCATGCAAGAAAAACAAAGTTTTCTTCATGAATTCAACATAACACATGCTGAGTAACTCATATGCAAATGGTCATTTTGGGGGTAAAGTGATTTGATTAACATCTGCTATACTCTATATGCATGTGGACAATAGTGTGGTTTCCACTAATCCTCAAATTGCGCAAAATGAATTTGGGAATATAAAATAAGCCTAATGGAAACACCTCAAAAACGCAGTCATCTCACAACTGTGTTTTATTGACATTTTGAAAATATCGCTTAAGTTTGCGCAAATCTGTAATAGAAACCCGCCAAGTGTTTTAAGTGCATGGCCTTTAACTAATTAAATGTATTTAAATACTGTCTGGGATCATTTTCTATTGAGAAACATGTATTTTATGGACAGTGACCCTGCTAACCCACCTGTTCCAGTGCATAGGTGTCTCTGGAGCAGGTGTCCAGGATGTGGACCCCAAGAGACACCCCAGGCAACAAAGTGTTGTCGTTATTGATCCTGTCAATCGCAAACAGCATGGCCTCCAGCCTCTGGATCCCTCTGTCCTCGTTCACACGCCCACACTCCTCCATCCCAGCACCTTTCTCGTGCACTGGGAACAGACCACCGAGCACTAGATCTCCCTCGATGCGGATCTCCCGACGGGACTGAGGCGGGTCTCCGACAGAGAGCAAGACGCCCCGGCACATCATGACCAAGATTAGAGCGGGAATGCAGGCCACCATGTTGGGCTCAAGGAGGGCGAGGATTGTCAAAATGTGAGGAGAGGCTTGACCGAGAGTGAGGCAGAGGGAGGCGGGGGGCTGAGGGTGAAGGTTAGGGACGAGGGGTTAAGGGTGGTGCGCGGCGGGGTTGAGTCAAGCAGCGGCCGTGGATGTTTGGGTCGGTTTGTGGCCCATGAAACGGTCAGGGAGAGCTGAACGGGACCACACATGGAGGGGCACACCATCTGGACATCAGTCCTGTTTGGAGACGAAAAGGAGACATAACCTAAGTCATCCACGTGCCACAGGACAAACCAGAAAAACTGTCAGGAGCTGCACACTGAGATACTTTGGTAAGTTACTATAAAGTATAAAAAACAGCACAGTAGACCTTTAGTGAAGTTTGGGGACACTGTTAACAAGGGCTCAAAGTCGTTTCCGCTTCACAGCCAGAGCCAGGCCATGACTAAAAGGGATATAGAATTGTTTGGAGATTGTACCCCAATGTTCTCCAATGCCTCCACCCTTCCTTACATCACCCAACTTTCTTCTTGTAAGTGTGTGCGTGTGTGTGTGTGTGTGTGTTTGCCCCTGGTTGTATCGGGATAAGCCAGCTTAGATGGCTGGTTGATACATGAGCCCAGCCTTCTCATGCCACAGATCAGAAAAGCTTCTCTAATCTGATCTCTGTTCCAACAATTCTCCGCTCGTCCATGAGTTTATACCCCGAAGTATATGTGCGTGTGTGTGCGTGCGTGCGTGCGCGTGTGTGTGTGCGTGTGTTATCAGATTTATTGCTCCCCCTCTCCTCTGCATAATTACAGTGTGAGGATTGAATGCATTTCACCATGAAGAAGCTAACTGACAACAATGAGGCCAACAACAGCTGATGCTACTTATAACAGCTTACAACTCAATTAGAGCCATCACTGTGTGTTTTGACTGTCTTGTTCACATTCACCATGCACACTTTCTGCCTCAGCTATTACAAGAAATAATATAAAGGGGTTTGCGCTTCTTTTTAAAGTGGCATTACGGCGATTTTTTATGTCAAATTCAATTCACTAATCATTGTAATAATCATGAACAGAGGCGGATTTATTGTCATTTTATTTTCTAGTGGTTTTGTTTTAGTATCCCCATGTCACCATAATATATGCACTTTGTTATATTTTACACTTTTATCTGCTTTAAATTCAAGATTTTGTTCTTTTATTATTCTTCTACACTAAATTTTTCTCTGCTTATATGGGCTTGATTCTTTTAGGCATGTATGGGCACATAACACTTTTTAACACTTAACACTTTCATCTGCTTTAAATTCAAGCTAATTAGCAAATGTTCATGGCAACATGCTAATATAAGAGTGTTAATATTATGTCTGCTAAAAATCAGTGTGTTAGGATGGTCTTTGCTAGTACGTTAGCATGGCGAATTTAGCATTTAGTTTGAAGCAGTACAGGGTCCTAGAGTCGCTCGCTGTATATTCCTGTAGCTTGTTGCACCAGATGTGTGTAAATTCACATAATGTAGCTTAAGTTATAATGATTTACGCTATAACTTAATTTCGGAGTTTGCACCATACAAGCTAGTTCTGACATACTACTAAGATGTAAATTAAAATTTAAGCCTACCCCCTACTAGGTGTAAAGTCGTTCCTAACTCACCAATGACATAACAGCTACATTTTTAGGAGAGTGGGTTTTTGATGATGACGATGACCAATTTCTTCCTCATTTTCCCCAGCTGTGCATTCTGCATGACAGACTACATGCTTTTACTATTTATAATGATGTTAATATGCACTTCTGATTTCAATTTTGCCAAGCAGATACAACAAATAACTGGCTGCAGACCTTATATCAGCTTAAACATGACCAAAAATACAAAGGGATGAATTTGTAAAGTAAAAATCAACTAAGAAACACCACATCAAGAATAGTGCTTTTCCTCGATTGGTTACAGAAAGCCAAAATATCATTTGCTGCAATAATATTTCGGTTAGTGTGGACTTAACATCAATGTAACTAAGCTGAACCTTATGTCTCCGTGGTGCAACCAAACATCCATACAGCTTTAGTATCAAACTAACTACTTTCAGTGTAGTGCTTAGTGTAGACTTTGCATCCTAACTTAAGAAAGAACTTATGCACAGCTGGTGCAGAAGGCTGCTGGTCTTCTTAAGAATGTGGGAAAATACAGATTTGCATATTTAAACGTTTAAGAGATCCGGTCATAATACCACTTCCAGATGTGGTCCGGCTCATCTGATAGCATTCTGATTGCAATGCGCTCGGCTTATTCAGATATCAAGTTATATATCACACATTAATACCAGGTCAAAACAGGGTATTAAAGTCAGCATATCCAAGTCCCCACTGCATTGATTTTGACCTTTCTTTTCTAGCAAGAGCTACAGATTTATGCAAATGTTGAATACTAGATGTCCAAGGATTCCAAGATTCAGCTGAAAGATATAATAAATAACCTGTTCTTACTCTAGTCTCCCTCTCTATCTCTCTCTCTCTCTCTGTCTGTGTTTATATCTTTTAAACTATTTACCTAATGCAAAGTCAGTAAAAGCCCTAAGAAGGAAATAGCATTTTTCTTTTAAGTTCTGTCTCTCATGTCTCCCTCCAGTCCTCAGGAGAGATAAGACAGAAGCTGGAGGTTGATGTTTTCACTATGAAAATCAATCTAGACCAAGGAGTGAGCTTGTAGTGAAATTTCTGTTGATTGCTGGCATCTCCGGACTAAACCCTGGTTTGTGCATGCATGTGTGTGTGTGTGTGTGTGTGTGTGTGAAAGAGAGAGAGAGAGAGAGAAAGTGTATGCCTCCCCTCTTTGGTGGGCAGGTAGGAGGATGAAAGCTTCCCTTAGATGCAGGCAGCTCAGATTTTTCTGCAGGCGGCTGCCATAACTTTACCACTCTGCTCTGTAATATGACACACACGCACAGACAAACACACAAGCCCAGACAAACACCCACCCACACACGCACACACAGACACACATGCACAAACACACACCTCTGCTTCTCTGAGGGGTTGACCTAAAAGCGGACTATTTCTATGTCTTAGCTCCCTTCGCTCTCAAACAGCAGAGATCTGGATTATTGTGTTGAGGAAAGATGTCGGAGACGCACAGAATGATTGTTACAGATAACAGACTACCTCATTTGAACCGCAATTAAAATTGTACGATGTTCTCCGATATGGTCTTGTCACTCTTTTACCCGACGAGTTTTTTTGAAAAAGTTGTTTTCTGTCACAATCCCACAGGAGACTACCTGACATGTATTTGATAAATATATAATTCAACTTAATGCCTGTTCTTTTTGGAAAGGAAATTGATGGCATCTATGAAAGATTTATATCCATTCTTCAAGCTGTCACACATGCTAGATGTGTGTGTGTGTGTGTGTGTGTGTGTGTGTGTGTGTGTGTGTGTGTGTGTGTTTGTGTGTCCATAGTATGTGTGTTTGTGCATTGAGGGAAAAAGTGCAGAACCCCTTTGAATAATTTCCAGTATTCGAGTGAAATATCTGTTCCTGGAAATAAACTCCTTAAACAAACTTACATCATTATTAGAGGCCACTTTTTAAACTAACACAAAGGGGAACTTTGTAATGAGCTCAGTTTTTGAGGACAACACTGCACCAAGGCTGCAGATGTGGCTGCGTGTTTGTTTTGAGTGTGCGTGCATCTGTGTACAAGTGCACATGCATGGATGTGTGTGTTGTGGCATATAAAATTGTGTATTTATGGAGCTGAGACTCCAACAACAGTTTCACTCGACGCTTTACTTTGACGATATGCTTTAATGTAATTGGTGTCTCTTGAAGTCAATTTCCCAGAAATGTGCCAAATAATATCTCCCAGCATTTTTACACCGCTGTCACGGTGTCCACTGAAATTGAATGTTTGCTTCATTATAACCTCTTGGAAAGTGACCAAACCCAGCTTCCTGTCCCAAGAGCAACTGAGCAAGCAAAGCACACAGTGTGAAACAGAAAGTATTTCATTTCTTGTCCCTTCTTTTTTATTATCAAAAATATTGCAGGACCAAGCACACTGATACAGGACAGAATATATTGCAGCCATTTTAAGGCTCATAGTATTTTTGTGCGTTTTAGCCGCTTTGTTAGAAAGGGCAGCCATTGATTACAGATCATGTGAGGTCACGGAGTACGGAAAACAGACTGCTCAAGACACACAATACACCAAAGTGGACATATAGTCTTTGTTTTTTCAGAGAAGGAGCATTTAAAAAGGTGAGATGAGGTTGAGGTTTGGCTCACAAACACCGTCACATTCACAAGCTGTGCAGTCTGGAAATCAAACGCAGAATGTGACATTGGAACAACCTTGAAAAGTTTCCGTTTGGCGGACAGCTCTTAAACCTCAAATGTCAGAGCTTCCTACCTTGAAGACAACTGGAGAATTAGTGCTGCCTTAGTCGTTACCGGCACATTGTTTGTTCTGTGGTCAAAATGATCTTATTGTCATATTTTACCACTTGGACAGAAGCCCAAGGACATACTAAAATAAAGCTGGGTGCAGCCTTTTGTGTTTTGGAAAAGATCGCAGTTGACATTAGTCACTTTAGGCAATTAATGTAAGAGATCAGGGACTGGAACAATAAAAATACTTGGTTCTGTTTGGGAAAAGATCACGAGTGTTGTTAAAAAATACTTTAAGATGCATAAATGTAGCCAAAAAGGCGGCTATGTGTCGCAACAAAACACACGGTAAACGCCTCAAGTGATGTTGTCTGTTTGCTGGTCTCATACACCACTCTCCAAAGTCAAATTTGTGGCGTTTTTTTTTTTACCTATCCCCCTTGACTCCCACCCACTCGAAGCGGACTTAGTGTGTAAGAGCCTTGACACGGATGCAAAACAATGTCCCTGCCATGATTACAGTACTGCTGGTGTATTTTGATGCTTAGGAAGTGAGATCAGGCTGATGTGGTGCTTATGGTTAACTTGCATCACTACTGTACGTTTCAGCCTGTTGCGTTGTGGCCGTTTGCTTGATCTTCGGGTTTTGATAGGCAGCTTTTATTACCTTTGGCCTGGCGAGCTGCTTTCCCATTTCCAGTTTTTATGCTAGACTGCAAAATCTGACAAGTTGATCTGACTTAAAATAATCTTGGAAAATGATTGCCTTGGGTTAGGGTTAGGGTTAGTCTGAAGTTGTTGCAACTTAAAAATGACAAGTGGAATGACCTTGTTCTTTCTAAGTGTCCTTAACTTCAATAAACCAAGTTAATCTGACTTTTATAGATCATGACAAAGAGCAGAGTTCTGTTACATGTTATACAGCACAGTAAACTTGGTTTACT